>NW_026781962.1:0-50000 GCF_031769215.1 Ylistrum balloti
TAGAGATACACTTCACACATAATTATACTTTGTACTGAAATACACTACACACAGAACTATACTTTGTACAGACAAACACTTCACACAGAACTATACTTTGTACAGAGATACACTTCACATAGAACTATACTTTGTACAGAGATACACTTCACACAGAACTATACTTTGTACAGATATACACTTCACACAGAACTATACTTTGTACTGATATACACTTCACACAGAACTGTTCTTTGTACTGATATACACTTCACACAGAACTATACTTTGTACTGATATACACTTCACACAGAACTATACTTTGTACTGATATACACTTCACACAGAACTATACTTTGTACAGAGATACACTTCACACAGAACTATACTTTGTACTGATATACACTTCACACAGAACACACAGATATACACTTCACACAGAACTGTACTTTCTACAGAGATACACTTCACACAGAACTATACTTTGTACAGAGATACACTTCACAACGAATTGTACTTTGTACTGATATACACTTCACACAGAACTATACTTTGTACAGAGATACACTTCACAGAACTATACTTTGTACTGATATACACTTCACACAGAACTGTACTTTGTACTGATATACACTTCACACAGAACTATACTTTGTACAGACAAACACTTCACACATAACTATATTTTGTACTGATATACACTTCACACAGAACTGTACTTTGTACTGATATACACTTCACACAGAACTATACTTTGTACAGAGATACACTTCACAGAACTATACTTTGTACTGATATACACTTCACACAGAACTGTACTTTGTACTGATATACACTTCACACAGAACTGTTCTTTGTACTGATATACACTTCACACAGAACTATACTTTGTACAGACAAACACTTCACACAGAACTTTACTTTGTACTGATATACACTTCACACAGAACTGTACTTTGTACTGATATACACTTCACACAGAACTATACTTTGTACTGATATACACTTCACACAGAACTATACTTTGTACTGAAATACACTTCACACAGAACTATACTTTGTACAGATATACACTTCACACAGAACTGTACTTTGTAAAGACAAACACTTCACACAGAACTATACTTTGTACAGAGATACACTTCACACAGAACTATACTTTGTACAGAGATACACTTCACACAGAACTATACTTTGTACAGAGATACACTTCACACAGAACTATACTTTGTGATACATACACACAGAACTATACTTTGTACACACTTCACACAACTATACTTTGTACTGATATACACTTCACACAGAACTATACTTTGTACTGAGATACACTTCACACAGAACTATACTTTGTACAGACAAACACTTCACACAGAACTATACTTTGTACATACACTTCACACAGAACTATACTTTGTACTGATATACACTTCACACAGAACTATACTTTGTACAGAGATACACTTCACACAGAACTATACTTTGTACAGAGATACACTTCACAGAACTATACTTTGTACTGATATACACTTCACACAGGACTGTACTTTGTACTGATATACACTTCACACAGAACTGTTCTTTGAAATCAGATTAAAAAAATATGTTACACTTCACACAGAACTATACATTTACGTTGATAAGTTAAAATGAAATTCATTATCGTACACTTCACACAGAACTATACTTTGTCACACAGAAGTTTAATGGAGATCTGCCAAAGTATTAAGTATACATTTTGTACTGATATACACTTCACACAGAACTATACTTTCTACAGAGATACCATTCAGTGAACTTTTCTTTGTACTGATATACACTTCTCTCAGAACTGTACTTTGTACTTAGAATACACTTCACACAGAACTTTATACTTTGTACAGACTAATTAAATGTGACAAGTGTTAAGAATAATACACTTCACACAGAACTATACTTTGTACAGATATACACTTCACACAGAACTGTACAGAGATACACTTCACACAGAACTATACTTTGTACAGAGATACACTTCACACAGAACTATACTTTGTACTGATATACACTTCACACAGAACTGATATACTTCACACAGAACTGTTCTTTGTACTGATATACACTTCACACAGAACTATACTTTGTACTGATATACACTTCACACAGAACTATACTTTGTACTGATATACACTTCACACAGAACTATACTTTGTACAGAGATACACTTCACACAGAACTGTACTTTGTACTGATATACACTTCACACAGAACTGTTCTTTGTACTGATATACACTTCACACAGAACTATACTTTGTACAGAGATACACTTCACAGAACTATACTTTGTACTGATATACACTTCACACAGAACTGTACTTTGTACTGATATACACTTCACACAGAACTATACTTTGTACAGAGATACACTTCACAACGAATTGTACTTTGTACTGAGATACACTTCACACAGAACTATACTTTGTACAGAGATACACTTCACACAGAACTATACTTTGTACAGACATACACTTCACACAGAACTATACTTTGTACTGATATACACTTCACACAGAACTATACTTTGTACAGAGATACACTTCACACAGAACTATACTTTGTACAGAGATACACTTCACAGAACTATACTTTGTACTGATATACACTTCACACACTGTACTTTGTACTGATTGTAAAGACAAACACTTCACACAGAACTATACTTTGTACAGAGATACACTTCACACAGAACTATACTTTGTACAGAGATACACTTCACACAGAACTATACTTTGTACAGAGATACACTTCACAGAACTATACTTTGTACTGATATACACTTCACACAGAACTGTACTTTGTACTGTACAGATATACACTTCACACAGAACTGTACTTTGTACTGATATACACTTCACACAGAACTATACTTTGTACTGATATACACTTCACACAGAACTATACTTTGTACAGATATACACTTCACACAGAACGATACTTTGTAAAGACAATACACTTCACACAGAACTATACTTTGTACAGAGATACACTTCACACAGAACTCTACTTTGTACAGATATACACTTCTATACTTTGTACTGATATACACTTCACACAGAACTGTACTTTGTACTGATATACACTTCACACAGAACTGTACTTTGTACTGATATACACTTCACACAGAACATTACTTTGTACTGATATACACTTCACACAGAACTATACTTTGTACTGATATACACTTCACACAGAACTATACTTTGTACAGACATACACTTCACACAGAACTGTACTTTGTACTGATATACACTTCACACAGAACTATACTTTGTACTGATATACACTTCACACAGAACTATACTTTGTACTGATATACACTTCACACAGAACTTTACTTTGTACTGATATACACTTCACACAGAACATTACTTTGTACTGATATACACTTCACACAGAACTATACTTTGTACTGATATACACTTCACACAGAACTTTACATTGTACAGAGATACACTTCACACAGAACTATACTTTGTATAGAGATACACTTTATACTTTGTAAAGACAAACACTTCACACAGAACTATACTTTGTACAGAGATACACTTCACACATAACTATACTTTGTACAGAGATACACTTCACACAGAACTGTACTTTATGCAGACAAACACTTCACACAGAACTGTACTTTGTAAAGACAAACACTTCACACATAACTATACTTTGTACAGAGATACACTTCACACATAACTATACTTTGTACAGAGATACACTTCACACAGAACTGTACTTTGTACTGAGATACACTTCACACAGACACTTCACACAGAACTATACTTTGTACTGATATACACTTCACACAGAACTATACTTTGTACAGAGATACACTTCACACAGAACTATACTTTGTACAGACAAACACTTCACACATAACTGTACTTTGTACTGATATACACTTCACACAGAACTGTTCTTTGTACTGATATACACTTCACACAGAACTATACTTTGTACTGATATACACTTCACACAGAACTATACTTTGTACAGACAAACACTTCACACAGAACTATACTTTGTACTGAGATACACTTCACACAGAACTTTCTTTGTATTGAGATACACTTCACACAGAACTATACTTTGTACAGAGATACACTTCACACAGAACTATACTTTGTACAGAGATACACTTCACACAGAACTATACTTTGTACAGAGATACACTTCACAGAACTATACTTTGTACTGATATACACTTCACACAGAACTGTACTTTGTACTGATATACACTTCACACAGAACTGTACTTTGTACTGATATACACTTCACACAGAACTATACTTTGTACTGATATACACTTCACACAGAACTATACTTTGTACTGATATACACTTCACACAGAACTATACTTTGTACAGACAAACACTTCACACATAACTGTACTTTGTACTGATATACACTTCACACAGAACTGTTCTTTGTACTGATATACACTTCACACAGAACTATACTTTGTACTGATATACACTTCACACAGAACTATACTTTGTACTGATATACACTTCACACAGAACTGTACTTTGTACTGATATACACTTCACACAGAACTATACTTTGTACAGACAAACACTTCACACATAACTATACTTTGTACTGATATACACTTCACACAGAACTTTACATTGTACAGAGATACACTTCACACAGAACTATACTTTGTATAGAGATACACTTCACACATAATTATACTTTGTACTGAAATACACTACACACAGAACTATACTTTGTACAGAGATACACTTCACACAGAACTATACTTTGTACAGAGATACACTTCACAGAACTATACTTTGTACTGATATACACTTCACACAGAACTGTACTTTGTACTGATATACACTTCACACAGAACTATACACAGAACTATACTTTGTACTGATATACACTTCACACAGAACTGTACACACACAGAACTATACTTTGTACAGAGATACACTTCACACAGAACTATACTTTGTATAGAGATACACTTCACACAGAACTATACTTTGTACAGAGATACACTTCACAGAACTATACTTTGTACTGATATACACTTCACACAGAACTGTACTTTGTACTTCTCACACAGAACTGTACTTTGTACTGATATACACTTCACACAGAACTATACTTTGTACAGAGATACACTTCACACAGAACTATACTTTGTACAGAGATACACTTCACAGAACTATACTTTGTACTGATATACACTTCACACAGAACTGTACTTTGTACTGATATACACTTCACACAGAACTGTTCTTTGTACTGATATACACTTCACACAGAACTATACTTTGTACTGATATACACTTCACACAGAACTATACTTTGTACTGATATACACTTCACACAGAACTATACTTTGTACTGATATACACTTCACACAGAACTATACTTTGTACTGATATACACTTCACACAGAACTATACTTTGTACAGACAAACACTTCACACAGAACTTTACTTTGTACTGATATACACTTCACACAGAACATTACTTTGTACTGATATACACTTCACACAGAACTATACTTTGTACTGATATACACTTCACACAGAACTATACTTTGTACTGATATACACTTCACACAGAACTGTACTTTGTACTGATATACACTTCACACAGAACTATACTTTGTACAGAGATACACTTCACACAGAACTATACTTTGTACAAACACTTCACACAGAACTATACTTTGTACAGAGATACACTTCACACAGAACTATACTTTGTATAGAGATACACTTCACACAGAACTATACTTTGTACTGAGATACACTTCACACAGAACTATACTGATATACACTTCACACAGAACTGTTTGTACAGAGATACACTTCACACAGAACTATACTTTGTACAGAGATACACTTCACAGAACTATACTTTGTACTGATATACACTTCACACAGAACTGTACTTTGTACTGATATACACTTCACACAGAACTATACTTTGTACAGACAAACACTTCACACATAACTATACTTTGTACTGATATACACTTCACACAGAACTGTACATTGTACAAAGATACACTTCACACAGAACTATACTTTGTACAAACACTTCACACAGAACTATACTTTGTACAGAGATACACTTCACACAGAACTATACTTTGTACAGAGATACACTTCACACAGAACTATACACACACTTCACACAGAACTATACTTTGTACTGATATACACTTCACACAGAACTGTACTTTGTACTGATATACACTTCACACAGAACTATACTTTGTACTGATATACACTTCACACAGAACTATACTTTGTACTGATATACACTTCACACAGAACTGTACTTTGTACTGATATACACTTCACACAGAACTATACTTTGTACAGACAAACCCTTCACACATAATTATACTTTGTACTGATATACACTTCACACAGAACTATACTTTGTACTGATATACACTTCACACAGAACTGTACTTTGTACTGATATACACTTCACACAGAACTATACTTTGTACTGATATACACTTCACACAGAACTATACTTTGTACAGACATACACTTCACACAGAACTATACTTTGTACAGATATACACTGTCACACTTCACACAGAACTATACTTTGTACTGATATACACTTCACACAGAACTATACTTTGTACAGAGATACACTTCACACAGAACTATACTTTGTACAGAGATACACTTCACAGAACTATACTTTGTACTGATATACACTTCACACAGAACTGTACTTTGTACAGATATACACTTCACACAGAACTATACTTTGTCACACAGAACTATACTTTGTACTGATATACACTTCACACACTTCACTTCACACAGAACTATACTTTGTACTGATATACACTTCACACAGAACTATACTTTGTACAGAGATACACTTCACACAGAACTATACTTTGTACAGAGATACACTTCACAGAACTATACTTTGTACTGATATACACTTCACACAGAACTGTACTTTGTACTGATATACACTTCACACAGAACTATACTTTGTACTGATATACACTTCACGCAGAACTATACTTTGTACTGATATACACTTCACACAGAACTATACTTTGTACTGATATACACTTCACACAGAACTATACTTTGCACAGACAAACACTTCACTGATATACACTTCACACAGAACTGTACTTTGTACTGATATACACTTCACACAGAACTATACTTTGTACAGACAAACAATTACACAGAATTGTACTTTGTATTGATATATACTTTACACAGAATTGTACTTTGTACTGATATACACTTCACACAGTACTGCTCTTTGTACTGATATACACTTCACACAGAACTATACTTTGTACTGATATACACTTCACACAGAACTATACTTTGTACTGATATACACTTCACACAGAACTATACTATGTACAGAGATACACTTCACACAGAACTAAACACTTCACACAGAACTATACTTTGTACAGATATACACTTCACACAGAACTATACTTTGTACTGATATACACTTCACACAGAACTATACTTTGTACAGAGATACACTTTACACAGAACTATACTTTGTACTAAAATACACTACACACAGAACTATACTTTGTACAGAGATACACTTCACACAGAACTATACTTTGTACTGATATACACTTCACACAGAACTGTACAGAGATTTGTATACTTCACACAGATATACACTTCACACATATAACTCACACAGAACTATACTTTGTACAGAGATACACTTCACACAGAACTATACTTTGTACAGAGATACACTTCACAGAACTATACTTTGTACTGATATACACTTCACACAGAACTGTACTTTGTACTGATATACACTTCACACAGAACTGTTCTTTGTACTGATATACACTACACACAGAACTATACTTTGTACAGAGATACACTTCACACAGAACTATACTTTGTACAGAGATACACTTCACACACACACTGATATACACTTCACACAGAACTATACTTTGTACTGATATACACTTCACACAGAACTATACTTTGTACTGATATACACTTCACACAGAACTATACTTTGTACTGATATACACTTCACACAGAACTATACTTTGTACAGACAAACACTTCACACAGAACTATACTTTGTACAGAGATACACTTCACATAGAACTATACTTTGTACAGAGATACACTTCACACAGAACTATACTTTGTACAGAGATACACTTCACAGAACTATACTTTGTACTGATATACACTTCACACAGGACTGTACTTTGTACAGAGATACACTTCACACAGAACTATACTTTGTACTAAAATACACTACACACAGAACTATACTTTGTACAGATATACACTTCACAAAGAACTGTACTTTGTAAAGACAAACACTTCACACAGAATTATACTTTGTACAGAGATACACTTCACACAGAACTATACTTTGTACAGAGATGTACAGAGATACACTTCACACAGAACACAGATATAACTATACTTTGTACTGATATACACTTCACACAGAACTGTACTTTGTACTGATATACACTTCACACAGAACTGTACTTTGTACTGATATACACTTCACACAGAACTATACTTTGTACAGATATACACTTCACACAGAACTATACTTTGTACTGATATACACTTCACACAGAACTTTACATTGTACAGAGATACACTTCACACAGAACTATACTTTGTACTGATATACACTTCACACAGAACTGTACTTTGTACTGATATACACTTCACACAGAACTATACTTTGTACTGATATACACTTCACACAGAACTGTACTTTGTACTGATATACACTTCACACAGAACTATACTTTGTACTGATATACACTTCACACAGAACTATACTTTGTACAGAGATACACTTCACAGAACTATACTTTGTACTGATATACATTTCACACAGAACTATACTTTGTACAGAGATACACTTCACACAGAACTATACTTTGTACAGAGATACACTTCACAGAACTATACTTTGTACTGATATACACTTCACACAGAACTATACTTTGTACAGAGATACACTTCACACAGAACTATACTTTGTACAGAGATACACTTCACAGAACTATACTTTGTACAGATATACACTTCACACAGAACTGTACTTTGTAAAGACAAACACTTCACACAGAACTATACTTTGTACAGAGATACACTTCACACAGAACTATACTTTGTACTAAAATACACTACACACAGAACTATACTTTGTACAGAGATACACTTCACACAGAACTATACTTTGTACAGAGATACACTTCACACAGAACTTTGTACTTTGTACTTTGTACAGAGATACACTTCACACAGAACTGTACTTTGTACAAAGATAAACTTCACACAGAACTATACTTTGTACAAACACTTCACACAGAACTATACTTTGTACAGAGATACACTTCACACAGAACTATACTTTGTACAGAGATACACTTCACAGAACTATACTTTGTACAGATATACACTTCACACAGAACTGTACTTTGTAAAGACAAACACTTCACACAGAACTATACTTTGTACAGAGATACACTTCACACAGAACTATACTTTGTACAGAGATACACTTCACACAGAACTATACTTTGTAAAGACAAACACTTCACACAGAACTATACTTTGTACAGACAAACACTTCACACAGAACTATACTTTGTACAGACAAACACTTCACACAGAACTGTACTTTGTACTGATATACACTTCACAGAGAGATACACTTCACACAACACTTCACACAGAACTATACTTTACTTTGTATGATATACACTTCACACTTCACATGATAACTATACTTTGTACAGAGATACACTTCACACAGAACTATACTTCAAAACTTTTAAAAATGAGACAAACACTTCACACAGAACTTTTTGTACATAACTTCACACAGAATGTACTTTGTACATGATATACACTTCACACAGAAATACTTTGTACTGAGATACACTTCACACAGAAATACTTTGTAACAAAGAGGGAGGGGGTAACAGGTAACTTCATCAAATAGGTAAACATTTAATGGTACACAGAATAGAAACATCTAATAACACAGAACCTACTATAAGTATGTAACAAAGATGTAATTGTAAAACAAATTACACATATTAACTGTAAACATATACTGTAACAAACACAGTAAACAAATACTATAACAAAGAGTACACTAGCGTCACAGAACAAAGATACTTTGTAAGACAAACACTTAACAAATAAAAAGATGAAAAACTTTGTCGTAAACACTTCACACAGAACTTTGTAAAAAAGAGGGGGTAATTCTCCGGTAACATTCACACATAACTAAGATAAATTCAAAGGGGGTTAATTGTCAGAATAGAAAATTAATAACACAGGTAAACATCTACTGTATTGATACGTAAAACAAGTAAACAAAGAAATCAAAAGTACACTGTACAAAGAACATCACAGAACTATACTTTGGCCATCACGCTGATGATTCAACAAATAAAAAGATGAAAAATTTTGTCGTAATACGCGAAATTCTTTGTAAAGACAGGGGGTAACACTTCACACAAACACTTTGTAACAAAAACCGTAAACATCAAAATAATTTACAGTAAACATTACTGTAACAAAGCGGGAGGGGGTAATCTTGAGGTAAACATCTACCGTAACAGAGATAAAAAGTGCTGTGATGGAGATCATCCGGTAATCATCTACTGTAACAAAGAGGGGGGTAATTATCCGGTAAACATCTACCGTAACAAAGAGGGAGGGGGTAATTCTCCGGTTAACATTTACTGTAACAAGAGAGGGAGGGGGTAATTCTCAGGGTAAACATAAACACTACGTAAAAGAGGGAGGGGGTAATTCTCCGGTAAACATTTACTGTAACAAAGGTAAACACTTACTGTAACAAAGAGGGAGGGGGTAACTGTAACAAAGAGAGGGAGGGGGTAATTTCCGGTAAACATCTACTGTAACAAAGAGGGAGGGGGTAATTCGGTAAACATTACTGTAACAAAGTAGGGGTAAACATCTACTGTAACAAAGAGGGAGGGGGTAATTCTCCGGTAAACATCTACTGTAACAAAGAGGGAGGGGGTAATTCTCCGGTAAACACTTACTGTAACAAAGAGGGAGGGGGTAATTCTCCGGTAAACATCTACCGTAACAAAGAGGGAGGGGGTAATTCTCTGGTAACGTCTACTGTAACAAAGAGGGAGGGGGTAATTCTCCGGTAAACATCTACTGTAACAAAGAGGGAGGGGGTAATTCTCCGGTAAACATTTACTGTAACAAAGACGAGAGGGGGTAATTCTCTGGTAAACATCTACCGTAACAAAGAGGGAGGGGGTAATTCTCCGGTTAACATTTACTGTAACAAAGAAGGGAGGGGGTAATTCTCAGGTAAACATCTACCGTAAAAGAGAGGGAGGGGGTAATTCTCCGGTAAACACTTACTGTAACAAAGAGGGAGGGGGTAATTCTCCGGTAAACATCTACCGTAACGTCTACTGTAACAAAGAGGGAGGGGGTAATTCTCGTAACTACTGTAACAAAGAGGGAGGGGGTAATTCTCTGGTAACGTCTACTGTAACAAAGAGGGAGGGGGTAATTCTCCGGTAAACATCTACTGTAACAAAGAGGGAGGGGGTAATTCTCTGGTAACGTCTACTGTAACAAAGAGGGAGGGGGTAATTCTCCGGTAAACATCTACCGTAACAAAGAGGGAGGGGGTAATTCTCTGGTAACGTCTACTGTAACAAAGAGGGAGGGGGTAATTCTCTGGTAACGTCTACTGTAACAAAGAGGGAGGGGGTAATTCCCCGGTAAACATCTACTGTAACAAAGAGGGAGGGGGTAATTCTCTGGTAAACATTACGTAACAAAGGGAGGGGGTAATTCTCTGGTAAACATCTACTGTAACAAAGAGGGAGGGGGTAATTCTCTGGTAAACATCTACTGTAACAAAGAGGGAGGGGGGGGTAAAATTCTGTAACCGGTAAACATCTACTGTAACAAAGAGGGAGGGGGTAATTCTCTGGTAAACATCTACTGTAACAAAGAGGGAGGGGGTAATTCTCGGTAAACGTCTACGGTAACAAAGAACATTTACTGTAACAAAGAGGGAGGGGGGGTAACATCTACCGTAA
This sequence comes from Ylistrum balloti, assembly GCF_031769215.1. NCBI lineage: Eukaryota > Metazoa > Mollusca > Bivalvia > Pectinida > Pectinidae > Ylistrum > Ylistrum balloti. Next base: position 12,125 of record NW_026781962.1, read on the forward strand.
CAAAGAGGGAGGGGGTAATTCTCCGGTAAACATCTACTGTAACAAAGAGGGAGGGGGTAATTCTCCGGTAAACATCTACTGTAACAAAGAGAGGGGGGGGTAAACATTACTGTAACAAAGAGGGAGGGGGTAATTCTACATCTACTGTAACAAAGAGGGAGGGGGTAATTCTCCGGTAAACATCTACTGTAACAAAGAGGGAGGGGGTAATTCTCCGGTTAATATTTAACAAAGAGGGAGGGGGTAATTCTCTGGTAAACATCTACCGTAACAAAGAGGGAGGGGGTAATTCTCTGGTAAACATCTACTGTAACAAAGAGGGAGGGGGTAATTCTCCGGTTAATATTTACTGTAACAAAGACGAGAGGGGGTAATTCTCTGGTAAACATCTACCGTAACAAAGAGGGAGGGGGTAATTCTCAGGTAAACATCTATTACAACAAAGACGGGAGGGGGTAATTCTCTGGTAAACATCTACCGTAACAGAGAGGGAGGGGGTAATTCTCCGGTAAACATCTATTACAACAAAGACGGGAGGGGGTATTTCTCCGGTAAACATCTATTACAACAAAGACGGGAGGGGGTAATTCTCCGGTAAAACATCTACTTAACAAAGACGGGAGGGGGTAATTCTCCGATAAACACTTGAGTTGAGTTGGGGGGGGGGGAGGGGGTAGTTCTCTATTCAATACAACAAGTGTTTCAGTCGCTTCACTTGCGCTCCTCACATTGATTTTCTCAAATTATTGTCTAATATCAGAAAATTTTCGAACGAACTCGCTACAAATTAGTTTAGTGGTGTTGGATTCGGTATTATGCGAGATAGTTACACATATTTATACACCATTATGTGAAGGTCGTGTTGTACACATTTAAATATTGCCACGAAAAAGATCTGTTACAATTAAATTAAAACGCCACTAGAAGTCTGGTGCTATTGAAATGATAATAGTACAACCTGTTTTATGGTGCCCCACTTGCATGCATTACCAGACCGTTGTGACGGCTTTACCACCGTACGAAATGCCAGTATGTCTCAAAGTTAGAAAAGTATACATGAGACATCATAACTTATCAATATACAAATTTATATACAATTAACATTTCATGTGTGATCGATGTCGCGCCCTTAAGGAAGCAGACTTAATTCAAAACATTCCTAACAATTTTCATAACTCTAACGCAGTATAAAAAGGAAACAAATTTCATATCAGTTTGCAAATATTGCAGAAACAACTTTTTCCTCTTTTCAATATCAAAGTGGGCTTTTTTTCCATATTTGACGTCATCAATGTAAATTTCAAATGCGTGTTGTCATTTCATCTTTACAACATGACGTCATACCGTACACATTTATGATTTCAAGCATAAATCCTTTTGAAAAAGACAAAAAAAAAAATATGGAAAAGTCATTTTATTTCTTTAATCCTCAATGTAAGTTCTTTAGAAAAACAATTTTAATGAAACAAACGAACAAAAGCACACGTCATTTTCTATCCTTTTTAAAGAACGTTAAGACTCTAAAAAGGTCTCGTTTCATCTTGCTTTGCGACGTAGCCTCAAGGGTCGCTTTCTCGATGTGTCTGTTTACTGTGTTTGTTATCGCCTTTGTCCTGACTTCTGGTCAACACGGCGTCGGTAATCCTCTGATACTATTACGTGTTGATATCAATCGACAACATGACATTGTATACATGACACGGAAGTAAAACAAACATTGAACTGTTCTTATTGCTGGCGCTATCATGCAATGTCTATTTCATATCAAATTTTTAATGTAAACAAGAATATGGAATTTAAACAGAATCGACTAAAGAAACGCCAATATATAAACAAAATTCGATAAAAAAAAAACCCGGATTTACACGGAGACTCCTGCAAACTACAGGGTAAACATCTTTGCTTCACTAACGACACAAATCAGTTCAGATCACTAATTTCACACTCCAAGATGACAACAAAGTAAACATGTACGGACCTACCAGGCAGAAAACGAACATCATAATCGTCCAAATTTATATCACCGAATGGAATTACCATGACAACCGTCAAATTATTCCATAAAGTGAAAACAACAACAAAAAATTGTTTATATTTCGCAAACAGAACACACGAACCGGAACATAGCTAGATGTTTTCATCAACAGGACAAAGCCATTTAATATTATGACAAACTTTATCAAAACACACAGATAAAAATAACGGACAGAGAAACATCTTTAGAGCAATAATCCAAAGACTAATGACCTATAATATCAAGCCAGTTATCCTTTTAAAGATATTATGTTTAAAAACTGATGAATGAATAACACACAATTATATCAGTGTTTACACATCACATGCTGGTCTCTGGGGCGGTGAGGAATTCCCAGTATCAAATGGACGGTACAATACACATCCGTGCCATCAACGCATCCTGCTTTACAGATAGCATCTCTGACATTTTATGTCATGTCTCTGGCCTCACTGCCAACAAATTGAATAATTACAGGGAATTTACAATATACTTCAGTAGTAATCAATTCATGATTGGATTGATACACGTATAATTACGCTTTGAAGTGCAACCTACCATGTAAAAACTTGTCATAACATCTATAATCTATAGTCACTATTGTTAAAACAGTGGTCGGATGGTTCAGTAGTAATGCAGTCGCCTTTCACCTAGCCGTCCGGGGTTCGATTCCCGGAACTGAAGTGAAAAGGTGTGGGGGTCATATGCCCGACCACGGGGTTTTTTCCAAGGCACGCCGGTTTCCTCCCACAGTTAGACCCCTTGCGCTTTTATCAGGGGCCAGTAAGAATGATTGATATTTTCTCATAATTTTTTTAAGCTGTTTAGCAATTGTTGTAAAATAAATTTGTTTAAACACAATATAATGTATCGTGTTCAAAGGTAGCATTCTTACTACGACAAACAACTGGGATATATTGAATGAAAAATGAGAGTCTGTTCTTGTGTGTCATTTGTTCTTTGAGATTGCAGGTGGTAGACACTGCTGGTGGACGAAAGTCCCCGAGGTTTACCGTGCAGGTGGTAGACACTGCTGGTGGACGAAAGTCCCCGAGGTTTACCGCGCAGGTGGTAGACACTGCTGGTGGACGAAAGTCCCCGAGGTTTACCGTAACCTAGTAAAAAGTACATTTCACGTTTTGATTTGTATAGTGGAACAGTTCAGAATAAACACAAACTCTACGTTCTTTTAAAGTTATTCCATGACCAGAATAACCAAAAATTGACCAACAATGGGGCTGATGCACATACCAATCTTAACGTTACTTTTAACAAATGTTCAATTTTCTTTAGTTGAATACTAAGTTTGCCTGTTAGTTCCGTTGTTGTATACTTTGTTCTCATTTGAGAACGTGGCATTACTTACTTGGATTGACCAAGGTTTACATGGCAGATGTCATCTATAAAGCAAAAGGCGCTTACTCTTCCGGAATTCCTGGTCTTAGTCTCTCAGGAGTCTCCGTGCAAATTTTTCTTTTGTTCATATTATACCCTAGTTTTAAGGAATTTGAGTTTGAGTTATGATCATGTGACCATGTTGATATTTTCAACACTTTTGTCTCTCAGCGTCATTGACAAGTCCAAGAACGACGAAACAGTGCGTATGAAGTGATTTGATTCATCATCATGTGACTCTGCTATACCTCATTCTAAATTTATATTGAAAAGTGCTATTCAGTTGTGTGTCTTTAGTACAATCTTTTCAGTTATTATTTGTTTAGCAATAAGACATTTGACTGTGAGTAAAGAAAGGGACAAACATTGAATACAATTTGAAATGTTTTCCCTATCAAATTTGACATTGGCATATGTTGACGATAAATGACCATCGATATTCTGGACCTTGTGGGTTATAGCAGCAGTGATCGTAAGCGTCTTTATAAATCCGAGTGTGCAGTCAACAATTAAATAGTTAAAGTACTGAGTTGCGGGTCCGTTGAGCTCGTTTCGGAATTAACCTTGTCTGTATGTAAGCATTCATTTCAAGCAGCAACACACCATGGGCCAGAAAGGAATCACCAAAAGTCACGTGACGTCTGGAGGCTATCCAGTTGCGATCGGTTATCCAAAATATCGTGTATAAGCATAAAGTACGCACGCCATAAAGGACGATCTTTGTATCCTTAATTACCAAACACACAAGGAGGTAAGACAGAGCGGATGTACTCTTAAACATCGATATGACACTATACATCAAATAACAGGGATACATATTAAGCTTGAGATAATGTCCTTTGTCTCGAAGATGTAAATATGTAGTCCTATGCTGAATTCCATACCCAGAAGTACGGTCGAATCACTGCGGTGCCTTTAGTCAAATCGCTGGCACTTCACCTGTGTTACAATGAATCATTTTTCTAACGTGTACTTCAATACTCCAGGGGATTAAGACTGACCGACTTGAACATCCTTAATAATCCCCCACCTGAGTTCAGTATTTTGGCTCTGAATTTTCATTTGCCTGAACAAGTTTCTTTAATGCTATCTTTTAGAAATTGATTAGCTATAAACGTTATCAAACATTTCCTTTTTTATCGTACTTTGTTTTACTTTCAATTGTAATCAACTATTATGCAGAATCCCATTATCCTTTCTCTTGTGTTCTGATTTATATGCTTTCCTTTATATCGTGAATCTAAAGTTAATTTTTTTCGTATCTGTAGTGTTATCGGTAATTGCATGACTTCATACTAAAGAGTAATCAGTATTTTGATTTGTACCGATGTATTTTTCTCGTTTTCCAACTCACAAATCACTTTCAGAAAAGATTGGAGGAAAAGATAAATACCTACATGATAACAGAATCGGAATCGAAACTTAAATTCAAATTCAATTCGGGGAAAAAAATATTCTCGTGAAAGAATGCTAAGAAAAGAAGACCAGGTGTTCCGGAAGGGTAAGTGTCTTCTGCGTCATCGAGGACACCCGGTATGTAAATCTGGGTCAATCTAAGTCATATACATAATGTCATATTTCCAAATGAAGCTTGGTAACTAACATTTGGAGCCACCAGGCATTCTAACTGGTCTCAAACACTTTCAGATTCATAGCACACAAGGAAATGTATCTTTATATTAGGTACATGTTAACAGGAGTGTATATGTTCTGAAATCTAGGAACACGTTTTATATTACTGTCTGTAACTAGTATCAAGGTGATACTCGTTGGGTACTGCGAGACATAACTTAAATAATTCTTTTTCTCCCGAGTCTCTTTGACATACGCACATACGTCAGTTTTGCAGTGTCTGGCATTATCACATCTACGCTATGTTTGCGTTGTGTGGAAAAAACCCACAGAAATCATAAAACCTAGTTACAAGGTCAGAAAAAGCAATAAAATTATGTGAAAATGTATAACGATAAAGATTTATTCCCAAATGAATGTATTTTCGTATATTAAATAGTTTCTAACAAAGCTAACCATCTCCTGGTTTATGAGCAGAAACGATAAAAGGACGACAGTAACAACATTTTGTTCATGTTTTCCTTTCTTCTTGTCTGGATTAGCTTACATTATTGTTTCTGAACCTCTTAAAACCTTTACTGTTATATAAAACCAAAATAGACTGCAGCTTTCGCACACAAGGAAAAATTGCGCCCAAGATTGTCTTCTACCTAATCAAGTTCTCATGCAGGTGAGTTACACAGCCTCTTCAAGAACCAAGGTCTAAACTGGATTTATGATCCACCGAAAATCCTGAATTAGAACAGATTTTGATTTATTTTGAGAAATGTAGATTTTGAGGTAGGTAGCACAGGAGATAAGCAAAATATAAATAGATACTCATTTGTGGTCTATTGAGCTCGTCCGCTGAAAGGCCGTAATAGTGGACGTAAATCCGTTTAATACATAAATTAGTCTATTGAAAAGACAAGATGTGAGAGATCTTGATTTGCGGTCTTCAAAAACGGCCTTTAGGTTTCTACAGAAAACAGAAAATATTGTCCATAGCAACGACATGATATGATAAATGTGAATTTGTGACCTAAAAATGATTAGTAATCTACAAAATATGCAAGGTTTCGAGAGGTGTGCGTTTGTGACCTTGAAAGGAAAGACATGCATTCATGATAATTAGTCTACTGAAATACAGCATTTTGTAAATTGTCAATATGTGGTGAAGAGAAACGACAAAAATTTTAGTGATATACATTTTTGGCCAACCAAAAAGACAATTGTTTTGTTTACCGAAAAATTTGGAGAGAATGTAAACGTCTTCCAACTTCCTCTGCTTTTAGCATTCTAACATCAATGGGACAACATTCAACCTCTAAAGTCTACAGCCCGATATAGACAGTCGTATGATGTTTGGCCTTGAAGTTTCGGCTCATTCTCCAAACCAGATATTTACAGCCAAATAAAAGTCAGTGCGTACCTTGTAGATGTTTTTGATATGAGGTGGCGTGTCTCACTTTCAGTGTTATTTAGACCTTAACCCGTACTTAGGTATTTCTCAATAGAAATAAAAGCAATGCCAGGAAGACTCTACGTCCTGGAAAGAAAATATTTCCTTGGTAGGTCAGTTTTGAACACCATTTATTGATATTTCAAAGTTCAAACGGCAATAAATTGACATCATAAGCAGTCAATTTATGTTTTATTTGGGGGAAAAAATACATATACGTTTTATGTAATATATTTTAGTCGATAAATCATGTCCAAAAGGCAGAACGACCTATTTTTAGCATCGGGATATTGTAATCGTTTTAACAAGCACATAACAGAAGTGAGACATTAAAACTGTACTGTTTCAGACATCTGTTAATTGCATGCACACTTTGTGAAACAATTATATCTTTATTGTGGTAATGACTTGTTTTTACTTTCAGATGTAGGTCGAAGGTCACGGTCAAGATCACATGGTCAAAAATTTTAGTACCACTAAAATGGTATTATCACAAGGAGTACACAAGCTAAATATGAAAGCCCTACCTCGTGCTGTGTGATACTTACGGTCAAGGTTAGAATTGACAACAAACAGACAGCACAAAAACAATATGTCCCCGACCTTTTGATACGGGGGCATAATTAGTATATATAAGAGGATTGGATTGTCAAACATGTACGTTTGTCTGAAGCTTCTAACGATATCGTCTAATCGCATATATGTACTGACTTACTGTATGAAAGAAATTATCAAGACACCAACACACAAATTAATTTTAAGGAGGCAGATCCGATTATCTTTTCATATTCGTCCTACATTACAAATTAGGAAATAACTCACCCATATTAGTTTAACAGACAAAAAGGTTTTCATTTCGCAGTATTGCGAAAATCCAATACTGGCATGACAAGTAAGATCCTAAATTTGCAAAAAAAAAAAAAAAAAAATACAAAAAAAAATACAAAAAAATAAAAGATCTTGAGGTGAATGTTTTTTTGTCATAAGTTAAGAATATGTAGATTTAGTCTTTCGTTCAATTTATGTTTCAGCTCAAATCAAACATGTAACAATTTCAATACCAACTTTTATTGCCCGTGTTTGGGGAGAATGCACGTTTCATCGATGTTTGACGACATCTTGTTGAAGCAGAGTTTCATCCTTTAATCGTACTTTCAAATCTGGCTGGAGATAATTTTTTCAGGTGTTTGTTTAATGTCAAAGAAATCCTTTAGCAGGCTAGCAAACGTACATTTAAGAAATAAGAAGGACTTTAGCCGAAAAGTTTTTAAAAGCAGACAAGATGAATTTATTCTTCAGCTTGAAAATATTTAGCTTACAAATGAGACAGGATCTACATTTATGTACTGGGAGTGTTTTTACAATGTAAAACATTTATGTTACCATGGAAACAAATGCCACGGAGCGCGACTGCACGATAACGGCTTTGTAAAGATCGACCTTTTTAGATGCTTTGAAAGCTATAAACATAAGGGATACGTTTAGAAAATATTACTGCATGATTTCACATGTCGCTGACCTTACCTCTCATACAGTAAGATATATCAATGATCCCCAGTTCGCTATTTCATATTTACAATTTAAAACCACCTTTCGGGCTGGACAAAAATAGCTTAAGCGGGATGATAAGATTATGGAGTATGGTCAATAAGACAGAATTCCCTAAGCCCAGTTTTCTCAATATTTTCACCGTAATTGAAGTAGCAAGTTAGGTAACATGTTCAGTGATCAGTTATAGTAAATTCAATGCATGGTCCATGAAGCAGAAGATTCTTACCCTTCCGGAACACCTGGTCTTATTCTGCTTGTACATTTTCAGTAGTCTTCGTGTGGATTTTTCTTTTGTTCATAATTTGCCTTAGTTTTATTGAATTTGAGTTTGGATTATAAGTTTGCTGTCATGATGGTATTTTATAGGTTTATACTCTCCGTTATTACAAGTTGTAAACATTTCTGGTGGACTATTAGTCCTTGAGGTCTGTCGTAACCTGCATGCCACATTTGAACTCATGCAAGAAGTTGCAAGGTTCAGAAAATAATATACACACGTTCTTTAAGTTCTATTAAAATTATCAGAAATGTAAAATAAATAGAGAATTTATCAAATTATAGTGCTTGTGAACCCTCACCCCTCCTCCGACCTCCCCCATCGAAATTTTCTTTCAATCATTGATTTCCTTCCATTGACTCCCAATTTTAGGCCCTTGGCATCACTGACGAGTCCAAGAAGGACGAAACAGCTGTATGATGCAGATTAATTCATTGTTTGACTCTAAATGTAAATTTGTTCTGGAGGTTCTATTCACTTGTGTGCCTCATCTACATCGTCTTAAAGCGAGGTTTCATTGTACAGGGTATTGATTGAAAATCTATTTCACCAACATTTCTGACACTGCTTGGCATGAGCTCAAAGATAACATTACAAATTTAGCATCATCATAATTATATATGATTTAGTACACTGAATGAGAGCCATGAATCACTCAAGACACATTAAATATGTAGAACATGCTTTCAGACTATGAATTAAAACAAATGGTTAGAATTTCAGAAAAAGTCAACATGATGATAATATATAAGTCGGAGACAAGAATTAGCGTCACACTACCGAAAATAAACAGCCAGATTACTGTAATGAGGTCATCCGCCAACAAACTAATATTCACGTGACAGCAAACCAACCATAAATAAGGTAAGTAAGGACGCTAAGAAGATTGATACCTCCTTGGGGAGAGATTGAAACAGAAAAAAAGTCTGATAGTATACATAATAAAAAAGTATATAGGATTATCACACGACTACAGACAAAGGGTTAAGTTAGCAAACACAAAATGGAAGCCTTTTCTAACACTTTATCCTGAAAAATAGTTCAATAAAACATTTTCTTGTGTTTCTTTTTACAACAATAATCGCCTATAAAAGATATAGACATACATATGGAGTTATGTGTTCATCAAACACCAGCTTAAGTTAAAAGGAACAAATAGTATACATGTCTATCGTGACACCAATAATCCCACTATCCTGAAATATATTTTAAGTGCTTTTCTACAGAAGTTTATCGTCACCCCTGATGGTTCATATTGCAAAACATATATTCAAGGTACTGGAAATTTGAGTATTCCGAAACACCAAAGATATGATAAAAACAATATTACAGTTAAATGGAGAAATTACCTCGTTTTTTTTTTTTTTTTTTCCATTTTTTTTCTCCACCTTTTATTTTGTTATCAAGAGATTATGTTCATATTAGCATTCTGCGAAACTTAAAAATTGGCAAGCGTATATCTTAGCTAGAAAAAAACATTTGTCAGTAGCTACAAAACCCATTTACTTCTTAAGGGAGAAATACTCAGGCGAAAAAAGCTCATAAGCAAAACGGTAATCAAATATAAATACATGAATATACACCGTTTACCAAAATCAGCAGCAACTTTAATTCAATCCGCTGTAAAGTATCATTGATTAACAAATACATTAAGGGTGTATGGATGTCTAGTGGGCTGTGATGTACATATGTAGCTCAGTCAACTAAAGAATAAAGGTGGGTTGACTGTTTGATTTCTCATATCACTCTAGGTTTAATAACAGGAATATTTAGTTAGAACTGGAGAGCTTGGACGGACATGAGGCTGAGTTACATACAGTAACATGAAAAGCATTTTCCAAGGTTGTAAAGAACGACAGGGATGCTCATCTAATTCCACAATTTGCGATATTGAGTTCAGGAAACGTTATTGTTAAAACAACCCTTAGACCGTTTCAGAGGCTGGGTTTGTGGGAAATCTATATGAATAGCTTATACGAATGTTTCAGTTGGAGTCATATACAGTCATACCACTCTGATCTGAGGAAAGATTGAGGCAGCTCTGGAGAAGTTGAAACAAAATATCAGGAAAAGACACAAAAGCAATCGTATTTTTATTGTTGTCGTCAAAAAGACCATAGAAGTATTGATTATCCGTCAAATGGTTTTTGGTTGTGGCATTGGTAATGACAGGAATCTGGGGTAGGGGTAGGGGTATTTTGGAAAGGTGTGTAAAAGCATTTGGCAAGTACATGTCCAATGATGTTAATAAATGCACAATTTTGTAAATCCAGACGTATTTAATTATTTAGAAGCAAATTTTCATTGTTTTGATCAGTTTATGTTGTGATAGATTGTCTTTGTTAATTGTTTTCGTGGATTCTGGATAAAGAAGGCCTTCCAGTATATCTCAAGTCACTAACGGAAGGAACTTTCGACAACGGATTGAAAAAGTAACGAAACGATATTCCACAATATTGTAGTAGTGAAAACAGAACCAACCCATAATCATGGGATGTTACTGCAAAGAAAGAGGAATTTAAAACCATGGCAAGATCGTCACATCCGGGCGTCAAATCAAACTATACAGTAGAAATACACTGATGTTGGAGGAGTGAAATTAGTTGCAAGAACTATCTCAAGCTCCCGAAACACATTTTGCAGATTTAAAGATCAAGGAAGACTTTATTTTAATTTAAGTTATTTATATCCATCTATTATAACCTATAAAGATATAAAATAAACTCGCGCTCCTCGCTTCTCTATTCTAGCGGTACGTATGTCTGTTTTCCCCGTTTCATTGCTCCTCGAAATCTGACCAAGAAACTATAACTCAAGCGTTCCAAAAATAAACAAGTACTTAATTTATTAACCCTTCTTAAGGAATTCTTATTATTTTTTGTCTCCCATAGGAAAGACTAATTGTGTACTTGTCAGGTCAAAATTGTATATATGTTTCTTTAAATTCCAATATAAAATACACATACTTTCCAGAAAGAAACCGTTGAACATATATATATATTCAATTTGTCATGGGAAAAAGAAATTGATGTAAATCGAGCGAACCTGGAGTACGGGTGTATCTTGTCAAATGGATTTTGTGCTCAGTGCACCATGTAATATCTTAGATTTCAAATTTCACACTCTATAGCCAAGGCGATTTATCTAACAGCAAAAACATTCAGTACATCTGATATGTTTTTATATAAATCAATGTAACACAGGAAACAGGCTATAACTCCGCACGTTTTAGATGTATATCGTTTATTTTGCTTCTTTTAACTCCAAAATAAATCTTTGGTGTCGTTTGGATTATAAAGGATATCATATTTTTTTTTAAAAAGATATTGAAAGAACTAATATGACCATGCACTTTTACACAAGATTATGATCATACAGGTTTCAAAAATAAATTAAATAAATCAAAGTATCCAGTTTATAAGAGTACAAGCAAACGTAGTTGATTTAGCACCATCACATTTTAGCGCATTTTGACTTGTTCGATAACTTATCGCAATGGTGAATTAGCGCGTGCGTCTACTATACAGATAACATTCAATAAATTAAATTAGCGTTAAAGCTCTAAAATAAAATCACCACTATAATTTATACTTTTACAGTATATGGAATAATTTTGTGGTCGTCATAAATATTTCATCGGGAAGTAGTTTATTTCTTGGCGCGATATAACACTCGTTATTATACCTGATGGTTCCGTTATTGTTTACTTTGTTCTCATTTGGGAACGTGACATTATTTACTTGGATTAACCAAGTTTTACACGGCAAATGTCGTCAATGAAGGAGAAAACGCTTACTCTTCTGGAACCTCTGTTTTTATCCTTCTTGCACTTTTTTCATGAGTTCCTGTGTATGTTATTCTTTTGTTTATTTTTTACCTAGTTTGAATGTTTGAATTTACCACAGAAAATATTCTTAAGAATGTTAAGAAAAGTGTACAGAAAATATAAAAAAAAACTAATGTTAATCATAAACGATAAAGATTATCAGATTTGTTGTCATTAAAATATCATTATCTATTAGATTTTTGTATATCAACAAACATAAGGAGACAAAGGGGATGAGTACAGCTGAATGTAAATCAATAAAGTTATCATCGAATTGATCTATTCAGAGGGGTTCCATTTCAGGACTCGAGCACTTTCTAGCTTAATTCTATCTTCATAACTGACATTTATTCGTGACACGATGTCGTTCAGGATACTAAGTCTGGAAATTGTTATAGTAACATAACACAATAACTTAATAAACTTTAACAACACAAATATATTGGAGGTATCATCAGGACAAAATTCCATTAAAATGCTGAATCATTTTATCGCTTCAAAGAAATAAGGAAGATATTTCTCGACGATACAAACAGACAAAGAAAAACAAAAACACAGACAAAGAATAATCATTTTAGGAAATGTATAAACATTTACAAAGGTTGGTCTGATTACTAAATAAGGCACCTGTTAGAAAATCGACAAAGAAAATATTGACAAGTCAACAGTATCTTAATTCAAACTTAAGGTCATATTTTTGCTACTTTTATAGTGTAAGTCTACAATAGCTTTGCCGGTTAGAGCGTGGGTCCACGTAACTTCAGGTGAAGATCCGAAGTGCGTGGTTCGATTCTCCTTACCCGCGGTGGGTTACGTTTCTCAAGAAGCTGAGAAATGGACCTGTGTGTCTATTGTTAACGATATGCGGATTTAAGGAAATGTTTCATTAAGAAATATTATTGTAACAGACCCAGTATGTTAAAATTTATTCAACTAATGAAATCTGTAAAAAAAATATCATATTTATCATAATGAGTGATAAGAAAAGAAATGTTTTTGTACATGGTTGATATGTGGAACTCCCTCTACTCGATACTTATTGATGGCGCGTGTGTTGAGTGAAAAAAGTTTGTGTTCTATTGGTGTTCACACCTGTATACGTTGTAGGTCTTTTTGAACTGATTAGCAGTAAGTATCAAGGTAATTAACAACTCAAATGAATTGTGCTGACGTGGATGTATCCTTGGGCAACACACTTTATCCTAATTGCTGTGGATACTATGTGATGGGTTTCCCGTATGTTGTTCTGTAAATAGTCACCATTTACTAACACCAACACACCCCCCCCCCCCCCCCCCCCCGCCTCAAGTTGACACTAGCAGTTCATGGGAAGGCAAACACAGTGAATTCGAAATACGAATGTAAACCTAACAGTGACCTTTAGTGTAAAAATAGACAATACCCCAACCGTTTATTCAATCGCTTAAATACTAAACTTTTTCACTTCAGTAAGAAAAACACCAATAAAACGACTGCTTGTGTTAATCCAGCAATAACGCAAACAGTTATGTTAACCGTTTAAAAATATCTCTGCCCTAGTGTAAAACCGGACATGACACTAACCGCTCTTGTGTTATGGAGGCAGTTCGCAATGTTGACGGAGCGAATCCACAAATGGCATTTATCCCAGCGTTAATGTCACCTTGGCCTTTTATCATAACGGTTGAAAGGACGTTCTATTTGAACTCACTCTTAAAAGTCTAATTTGGAAGCGTTTTACATATAATAACGACTATAGTGACAAGTCTTGGATAAAGGTTCGTCCCTAAATGAAGTTAGTGTTAAATATTCTGGCGTTACCTTGACAACTATGAGTTATACTTAAAGTAATGTACGTTTATACTAATTTAACTCCATTTAAGGCTGTGAAACACCAGGGACGTATGAAAATATACACATTAGAGATAGAGACCACGTCGATTAAAGGGGATGCGTTTGATAGAAGGCAATACTGGAGTTCCGACGTGTTAAAGCAAAGGTCCCCACCTAATTTGTATGTCGATATATATAGATATATATTTGATTTTTAATTTCATTTTGTTTGCTTTCTGTTTTATGTCTTATTATTTCAAGATGTACAAGCTTCATGAAAATGAGAAACAACGAACAATATTTCATGTGAAGTAATCTTGTTTATAAGCAAATTATTTGCCATTGACATTTTTCAAAGTTTAAATCACTTAAATAAAAGTACCCACGAATATTAAATGTAATACAGTATCTTATTTTTCGGTTTAGGGCTGTATTTCGCTTCTCTAGCTGTAGTAGTCTAACTAAAACTGCTTTTGTTTCCCTTTATTTTCAACACAATTGTGTTTTCAAAGTTCCTGCAGATTTCTTTCCGAGTTCCTTAATAGCAGTGTATGCTAGTATTTGATTACATAGCGTATGATCAATGTGGGAATGAAAGTTTCAAAATCTTGTGACTAAAATAACCTTGTTGAATAAAAGAGGAAACAAAGACATGATTTTAGATCGTTCAATGCAAAACAAACGAAGGTAGATGCATTTATTTGGAATAGTTTGCGACAGTGTCGGGAATAATTTCATCGAATTATGGCGAACACGCTGTTGACTAATTCAACTTTGATAAGATAACATCTAGTTGCGATGCCCTTTGCATATTTCTTTGTGGCGGCTCGTCGGTGTCATTGGTTCATCGCCGTCTGATCTAAACGTGTCACTAAAGCTATGGTAATTGAGCCATGAGCCGTTTATTAAACAAAAATTGATAAATTTCATTAACACACGTCGTTATCAAACGGTCAAATGTCTGACCAGACTGGACACGCCGTCCATATAAGATAACCCCCGGGACGTGAAGTCTAACAATTTCCCAGCTGACAGTCACCACCAGCGGTTGACTTGCTTGCTTGCTTGCAGGATTCGACCATCGTTGAGCTGCGACTTTTAATGTCACAGAATAAATTGGGTCTGACAAGCATATCCGAACGCTCGGCAATGCGCTCTTTAGCTATCTTCTGTTTCCGATAGATTTGGCATTATCTGTCCGTTCGTCGGATACATGCTGTCAATGTCTAGTTCACCAACACACATAATACTATTGTGTTTTATTCTAATCGCCTTTTTGTTGCCTGTGCTAGTTTTGGTTTTTTGACAGAAAAAATATCCATATTTTATTGATATGTACAAATCCGTCCGGAGATTTACAGAGCAGGTACTGACATAATTTCAAAATTTATTTATTTATTTCTTGTTTCTGGGTCATGCACATCAATTCTTTGTCAGTTAAATACAAGACATGTCTCTATAAGTATTATAAGATATACTCTTACAAATTGTGAAATTATTTCTCCAGGTTGGTAAGTTTATGTATGAAAAAAGTTGCTCTTATTCCGCTGATTTTCCTACTGGTTTCGATCCGAGAACTTTTTTTGTTTAACCTCAATTTACACCAATTTTCTATATCTTTATATGACCTTTTTGTGACCTTCATCTTTATTTTCAAATTATAATATTTTGCTGAATTTACAAAATTTGTGAGATTGTTAAAAACCAAACGAATAGTTAGATATTGTGGTAGAAGTTATACATTACGCAAAGAAAAGGGACAAGCACACTTTCGGAGTATTGAACGTTTGACGTTTAGGGGCGTCGGGTTACAAGCAACTTAGATCTATTCGACCTCCGGAATAAGATGCGGTCACTTTAGAGAGGTAGGTGTGAATTTATTCCTAGAACTGAGGATTCTTGTCAAAGTGTTGATAAAAACATGTACATTAAGGAGTTCAATAGCCCATAAACAGCATACTTATTTGAGATCCACATATAAATCATATATCGTTTCCAGTAGACATTTAGTGTGACATTGGGTAGCGCTGACGACAATATATATATATATATATTGTTTGAGATTTCAATTCAACGATGTTAACAACTTATTTTTCTACGGCGCCTGTAAAATTATTCTTCTACCGTAACCATTACTGACTCTGTTATGACGTCACGATGATGGTGTGTGATGTCATAATGATATTATTTTATGACGTCTCAGATGTACACAAGAATACGCACAGCAACCACGTCATAATATATATCAATTTGTTCAATAATTTTGTATACATACATGTAGATATACTGCTTCAACCTGTTACTGACATAGCCATTGTCTGAATATACCCGCCATATCTACTTTTACTGCACGTGCGGTAATTCGACAGAATTACTTCCTGAATAGTATGTTTAGAAATATAAGAATTGTTGAAATAAAAGAATTCCCAGGTTGTAATGACAAGGTTGATCTATGAAAATTCATAAAATTGCTGTTACATTCGATAAAGTTTGGAACTATGTTTCCGCGCGGAGCAATTATTTTGGCGTCCGTCATCAGGCAAAAATTCAGGGTAACGTCAATGTCAGGTAAACACAGATTGAACAACAAAACTGTTTAAATTTCAATAGTCTGATTTTCAATCAGCGTTTCAGGATAAATAGAATACGTGGTCAGTGTCTTAAAATAAAAAAAAAACTGCGTTTTGGCTCGGTACAGAAAGACAAAAATGACTCGCTAGAGACTCGCACTCTCTTTTTCTTCATCTTCGTCAAAATACAGCTTATATCTTAACACAACGGCCATGTATTCTCTATGTAAACGGAATGAAATTTAAGTCCACGCCTTCCCCTTTCCTTCCGCATGTAATTTTTTCACATTCAAAGGTGTATTTTGAGTTTTTACTTTCATAAATATACTGACGTGGTTAAGAATTTGGGACTGTTTACTCCTGTATTTGACGCCAAATGACACTCTCCTCCGCCCCCCCCCCCCCCTTCCTCCTTCCCTTATCACAGGAGATAATGTTAAATTTATTTCCTATAAATAACACAGCTACTTGTGTGCATATAAAACAACACCCTGTAAACAAAATGGCGATTAGGTTCGCCTTTCTGATTACTCATTTATTAATTTAACTGTTTATTTATTTAAATATTTATTTATTTATTTCAAAAGCACACACTATCAATATCTTTACATTTAATACATCAACAGAAAGCACAGAGAACAGAAACAAGATTACATATCAAATTACGAAAAGTTTTGAATACAAAAATAATGTTATTTATATTTTTTATCTATTTCACATTTTTAAAAAATGAAGTTCATAAACAAATTCTCTAAATTATTAAGTTAATAGTTAATGCAATTTCTTTGCGTAGATCGATTTCTGTTTCCATATTCCTCAGCCTCGCCACAAAGCTATAAAATGCACTACTCCGCGTATTGTGGGATATTCATACATAGTCTTATCGTAGCGAAATCATTTAAAGCACGAATGATTCTGGTTGAAGTGATTTATTTTCTTACAACAATACATAACGATCTGTAATGTTTACGACGTACTGTTCGTGTGTAAAATGACTCATAGATACAGGAGTCATGTTCACTGTGAGTCTTTAATCACGATAGCGTGAAAAAAAACCAATCAAACGTTCATGAGACTCTGATTACTTAAAGTGTCAAGTTGCCTTTCCTGTCGTTTCGGTGTCTTTATAGTAGTAGTCGTTGTTGTTGCTGTTGTTGTTATATTGTAATTTCTTTTGTTTTGGTATTTTCCTGGTTGTTGTTTTTGTAACCACGCCAAAGAGGAAAGCAAAACATAAAATATGGATAAAACACGGGACACTAGATATACCTGTATAACACATCTGTGATACAAGATGAAAATTTAAAATTCGTTGTGATATCAGTCACTATTTTCCTCTCAATTTATTGCTAGAAAATATAACAAATAATAAGCCTTTATGGTTCTTTATATTCGTTTGTATTGATGTTGGTAAGAATCAGTCATTTCTTGGCAATCATTCGGCATAATATTTTTCGTTATGATATTTGTGCCAAGTCTTGAAAGAAAAATCTCGTATAACCAGTATCCTTCCTTGACTTGTGTAGTTCATACAATGGATATTTCCGCGCCACTGTCTCTTGTTTCACGTGGCGCTGACATTCAGATCTATCTGGTAACAGTATTGACACAGTTCGTTCATCTCTGAAATAAGGCTTTTACAGGCAGATCCACAAGGATTTGCTGACAAGTATCGACTAGTGGTACTTGGTGTCGGAATAAAAATTGTTCCTAGTCTTAGATGTGTTCCCAAGGTCGCATTGAAAGATGAGCGGGAAGACAAGCAGAAAATTCAGATATGGTAACATAACCGATTTCAAACCAAGAACATCAAAATGAAATTAAAACCTCGACCTCACAAAGATTCAATCCTAAACATCACTATATAATTCAAATCTACAAAAAATATCCCAATCTTAATACGGGTTACAAAATGAATAAAATTCTGGGTCTAAGTTCGGAAAAAATGAAAATGTTTATGAAAGATTCATATGGCTCCGCATTAAAATATCTTAGCACGACATCCGAGATCATGACCTGTTTGCACCATATCGCAATAGCGAGTTGTGAGATTGTATGCAGTCCCAGAGAAATAGTCAACTGCTTACTCTAGCTAAAGCAAAAACTACGTCGAACCAAGTGAAAAATATAGGTCACAGTGACCAACAAGTAACTCTGCTGGTTAGTTAGTTGATATAAAATAAAAATAAAATTCATATGAAGGCAATGTAAGGAAACTGATGTGCCAGTTATAATCACAAGTACCAATTTTAATGTTCACAAATTTACCAGCTATATCACGGTCATCACCACATGTGACACCAGTTTTAATATCTGGTGTCACCGCACGTGTCAATCGACATCACACCTGTCGTCACCACATGTGACACCAGTTTTAATATCTGCTGTCACCGCACGTGTCAATCGACATCACACCTGTCGTCACCACATGTGACAACTGTTATAATATCTGCTGTTACCGCATGTGTTACTCGACATCACACTTGTCGTACGCATGTCACATCCATGAAAACATGTTTCGTCACCATTAGTAACACCCGTCATGCTAACACTTTATGCGGCACCTGTCATGGTATCTGCCGTCACCACATATGACACCTGTCGGCAGGAATCCCGTCAACATACGTGACACTTGTTGAATAATCCTTTGTGAGAAATACACACATTAATTCGTGACTTTAAATAAAACGTTGTACTTTAGTCAGAAATATTTTATTTTTCATTGTCATTCTTCAACAGAATTCATACATTCTTTATAAGATTAGGGATTGAATCGGTGCTAAATTCAAGGATATATTTATCATGTTTTGACTGGAATTATCAACAAGAAAGGCGCAGCACGAGACCAGCACGAGATCAGCACGCGGCACAATAGATGCTGTAAAGTAACTTTGTTTCGTCTCATAATTATGTCAGAATTTCAATAGAACTATAGTTCCAAATTTAAATATAAAAAACACAATTTATTCCTTCCAACGCACTCACTCATATCTTGATTGACAAAATAGCAGTAAACAAATCAAAACTTCAGGCATGAAAAGATATGTTTTTTCTTAAATAGGAATATTGCAGGAAACTGAAAGACAACGGATTTCAGAGTGACGTAATATCCTGGATGTGTTCAGAGACTCTGATCAGTTATGTGCGAAGAAATTCATGTTTGTAAGAATAGAATAAAAAATCGAGAAAGAAAAAGTCAAGGACTTAGTTTTATGATGAATGCCGTAATAATTATCTCCCCTTGTCTTCCGGCATCAATCATTATTGATATTTCTATTTATATCAGCGCGCGGGTTGTCTGATTTCACTCATACTGAAATTGCCGTGGAAGTAGACCGATGACGGGCAAAAATATATCTTTTTCAAATCTGCGTCATATTTTGAAAAGTTTTATGGTTTTATTTCGAAGCCCAGTTCACTCCGACAACCTATCATGTTTATCTTGAGTCGAGACTACAAAGCTATGAAAATGAACACACCAATCTTCTTTAGAACCGGGTTCGTATTGTTCAAATTTTGTTGTCTTTACTGTCCAATGTAGGTGATGTATAACCGAGATAAGATAACAGCGTGAATATAAAAACTGAACTCAAAACAGCTCGAATTTTTAACTGAAGGATAAATTTTCTGATAGAAATTGAGATACAACAGTGTTTTAAAAAGTTATTAATCAAAATAAAAAAAAAAAAAAAAAACGGACATGACTAGATTTAATAGACTACAAGGTTGGTCGAATAACAAACTACATCGAGACGGCAAATAATATTGGTGTCGAAAACAAGGACAAAATACCAAAATGTATCAGCTAATTTACAACCAGATCAAAATTCTTTCAATAACAACGATAACAACAACAGCAGCAGCAATAACAACAGAAACAACAATAACAACAGCAGCAGCAGCAGCAACAACACCACCACCACCACCACCACCAGCAACAACAACAAAAACAAAGGACCGACATTGTCACACTCTTTGTATTAAAATATATCTAATTCCTTTTATTTCTCAACTGAATGCAATCAAATTTTTAAAAAAAATACGAGAAAGGATGTAATTTTGATGCAATGATTCCATGTCCAGGCAATCGATTTAAATTTTAATTTGTAATATCTCAACTTCGCTAAATTTAATCAATCAAAATTATTCCATGGTTAAAAATACGAATTCCAATAAAGAATTATTTACTGAAACTCGTGAGATTTCCGGAAATATTGTCCGTAATTGTATTTCAAATTATATTATCCGAGAAAATTAAAAAATACGACAGTGCTGTAAATTCTTAACCATTACTATAGAAGACATATTTCTAGATGACAATCGTGTTTTTCATCTGCACAACATCCCTCGCTTTATCACATAAACAGACACGATGCATTTCAAACCCATTAACAGAATAATTTTCAAAAATATCAGATACCATAGCAAAGCGATTAGATGATATTATGTAACAGTGCAGTTGAAATTTATTTATTCTTTTGAATTGGTGTGTATCTTAACGAATATGATTCTTGAAAAGCATTTATAACCATTTTACACGAGAACTGGTTAAAAAGCTGTTTCCTTATATGTACATGTATCTGTCTGCATAATCTATTTCGACTTAAATGGATCCGTTGTTCGGGATTATGGTTTCTCGTGCAGTTTCTTAGGTAAATTCATTTAATGGGTTCGTATAGAAGTGGGCAATTAATATCAAGATTTATCTTTTTTAAATCAAAGTTAAGCTGTTTATATGGCAAAATACATACGTTAAAGAGCTTAAGATTTAAATCAAAATATGTAGATACGCAAAATCTACACAGCGTTTAGGCGAAGTGACGTTCTAAAGATAAACACTGTGATTAAGACCATTCGCCTTTTGTTAAGTACAGAGGGTGCAAAAGTCACCAGACCATGATATTTATGATATGGGTGGGATGTTGTCAGATAAAAGTGCGGAGAGTAACGGAGAGAAAATTAGGATCTGCATTTTAATCATTCGTATATATTTCTGAATAAAAACGTCGGAAAATCGAAAAAAAAAATATCTGTGATGCTGGTAGGCCATAAGGTTTGAATTAGTTATCGCCATGGCATAATTTGTAAGAGGCCACCAAATTTGGAATCTGATCTTTTCAGTTCTATTTTCGTTCTAATGTCTATGTTCACACTGCCTCACGTTTGACCTTTAGTTGAGTGTTAACCCCTGTGAAGATGTTTTTGGGTTCCGTTCCCCAGTCGAGACATACGACAGTCTTTAGAAAGTGGTAGTTTCCAATGTTTATTTCTCAGTATTGTGGTGAAGTGCAGTATATGGCAGGATGGGATCTACAGAGTAGATAGAATATTAAACACTATGAAATCAAGGCAAGCTCAGCAAAAATTCTTGCAATCTCCAGATTTAAAAAAAAACTGATGGAAATTTTCGCTGGTTGTTGCGGTAGTACCCTAGCATATCGAAACCATTGAGTTTCTTTAAAGGCTGTGGTCACGTGATAAATGGAATGAGGTTGACATGGAATTACGAACGGACATCCGGTCATTATTGGTTAATGTAACAGAGATGTCTTTGTATATCACTATGTGTTTAATCACTGGCCGTCTGGCGTCTGAGTCTTGTTGTCTTGTCAGCCATTGAATTAGGTTATGAAACTAAACTTTGTATGGTTTCATTTTTATACCAAAATAGTGTTACTATTTATAAGCTTTGAAAAGGTCTAGAATATTTCGACATTTATATACTTGAACTACTTACGTAAGTTGCACATATCTGCTCCTAAGGAACATATGATTTTGAGCTAATGACCTTGAATGAGACAAGAGTCATGTCGAATCCGTCTGGCGAAATACGTCTCTGTCCAAACCGAAAAGGGCCAGCCTACATCAATTGCTGTTGTCGGGAAGCTGACAGGGTTAGTACACCGGCACACGTAACTTCACAAATAACTATAGAGAAGAATTTCTAACATTGATTGGGAGTGATGATGTTTTCCAGGCGGGTAATTACCGTTTCACCCATTTCCGGGAAAAGCAGCATATACAACGTCCAATTGGAAATATTGACACGGAATGTGAAATGTACAACAACGAAGGTTAGCACGTGTTCGCTGTCTGGTACACACACAATTGGTAAACTGGAAACCGAGTGAGCGGCTACTCATCCATAGTAATATCAACAGTGAAGTGAAAACATCTCCATATGTTGTATATCCGTAACTTGTCATTACGAATTCCTTATTTTAGACCCCAGTATCACTTACGAGTTCAGGAAGAACGAACAAGTTTGTATGATGCAGTTGATATTTCACGTGACATATACTGTTTAAAGATATTAATGTATATGATTGTGAGTAATTTGTTTTCACTCCACATTTGAATACCCCAGAACTAGTATTCGCTAAAAACTCTAAAAACATTCACATTGCAAATTAATCTTCCATGTTTTCACGCGAAAATCATTCGCTTCCAAATATGGCATTATTCTTGCTTCAAATTCCCTTTTGTGTTCCCATAGACTAGTTTTATCCGTTGTGATGGAAAGGAAAGAATGATAACCGTTATCAAGAACACACAAACAAAAACAAAACAAACAAAAAGTGAATAAATAAAACGAAAAAAAAGGCAAATATAAACAAAAAATATAAATATGTCCCTGGTTTGTTGTCGTTTCGTGTCAAATAATGAAAAGAAGCATTACACACATCACCCATTTAATGGAGTTTAAAATGCGTCACGCTTGAGTTACGGTCACGGGTAAATGGTCCCGGAGAAGTGAAAGACGAGGATCAGGAAATAGATTAAAAGAGTCCGTATAAAAGTAATATGTTAGATACGGGAAATAACAACTTAGCACTACTGGCTCTCGTCACGGTCTGGAAGAACCGGGAGACCCTGGGGTCACAAGACACATTTGGGACGTCAAAAGAAAATATGATTCACAGATTTTTCCGAAAGAATATATTCGTCATATCTTGGAACCAGACGGTTTTTGACCGGAACTAGTCCCAGTTGTCAAAATCCGGCTGGTGTTTAACCAACACTTGTTAAAAAAAGTCTCGTAAGCGAATCGACGTCTGGAGTTCGGGCTGATAAATTTGGAATGAACCAGTGCGGGTTTGTACAAATGTTATGGCTGGAATTTCAACCGTATAGGTGCTTGGAATTTCAATAAAGTTTTATCTATCCTTACAGACTGGCTGTAACAGTGTGTAAAATGCAATTTAACATCATGACAGATCAGGTGCACTTCCCTCATCTAACTCACCATTTCCGCTTCCGAGCCTCTTTCACTTCTTCTGATCCTTAATTCCGCTCCACCAATATCACCTACCACGTCACCGCCAGTATCCACGGGACACAGAAAAAACAATTTAACGACTTCAGTGTAATCTTTACAGCTCGTGAATGGCATTATAAGGAGGTGTTATTCGACATATCAACGCGTGATGTCTTATTACTGCGCATGTTGACCTCAAAGGGTGATCTCATACGTCCTCATCGCAAAAGTGTCAAAATATCAATATTTTGATTTCTGTAAAAAGTGCAGGCACCAATAGGGTATTGTGAAATGCACCCACGAGTGTCAACGATTTCAGGATTGCAATGATGGTAATGAAGATGCGTATCATTATTTTTGTGTCTGTTCACAGTTTTCCATCCCCCGTCTGAGATTATTTGATGCTCTTTCTAACATTGGTATCCAGCCTGTCCCCCAACTACAACTATTGATATGGTGAGATGCAGACCTTCCCTTCCAAACAAATGTTAACATCGTTCTTGCCGTGCAGTCATTTATAAAATCAACGAAGAGATTTGAAACCAATTAGTGGATAATCAGTGCAACCAGAACTCTTTTCTTTTCTTCATGTCCCACCCTTCTTTCTTCTTCTTTCCTCACCCAACCAATTTTTCTTTATTGTTCTTAATTGAAATAGTAAATTGTCTTTGTATATATTGTATGTTCCTGCCATCACGTGCTATATTTAATCATTTGTGTTGTATTTTCGGGAGAAGGCCTAGTAAGTTGTAAGAACTTGTGTCTAATCCTTTTGTTTGTTTATCAATAAAATATGTTTGAATGAAGAACAATTTCAGGCGCGTTGTTTCACCCTACCAGGGGCAGATTGTGTTTCTGGAGAAGATGTGAATCACAGAAACGTCTAATACAATGGACCTTCCGTACGATGTTCGGTGAGGTTGCCTCCAACTACCGAACAAGAAGACACCCACCTCAAATTGAGCATAACTGCTCGTTTAATTTCCAACTAGCATCAGCGTTAAATTGTTTATCGTTTAACCTCCAACTAGCATCAGCGTTAAATTGTTTATCGTTTAACCTCCAACTAGCATCAGCGTCAAATTGTTTATCACTTAACCTCCAACTAGCATCAGCGTCAAATTGTTTATCGTTTAACCTCCAACTAGCATCAGCGTCAAATTGTTTATCACTTAACCTCCAACTAGCATCAGCGTCAAATTGTTCATCACTTAACCTCCAACTAGCATCATCGTCAAATTGTTTATCGTTTAACCTCCAACTAGCATCAGCGTCAAATTGTTTATCACTTAACCTCCAACTAGCATCAGCGTCAAATTGTTTATCACTTAACCTCAAACTAGCATCAGCGTCAAATTGTTCATCACTTAACCTCCAACTAGCATCAGCGTCAAATTGTTCATCACTTAACCTCCAACTAGCATCAGCGTCTAATTGTTTATCGTTTAACCTCCAACTAGCATCAGCGTCAAATTGTTTATCGTTTAACCTCCAACTAGCATCAGCGTCAAATTGTTCATCACTTAACCTCCAACTAGCATCAGCGTCAAATTGTTTATCGTTTAACCTCCAACTAGCATCAGCGTCAAATTGTTTATCGTTTAACCTCCAACTAGCATCAGCGTCAACCTAAACTCCCCCCTACCGCCCACCCCCTGCTTCACGCCTCACCCCTCACCCCCCTCCTGCTCCCTTCTCGAAAGACGAGCAGATAGAATGGATTCAATACGAAAGGATTTGACTACAATCAGAAATAGTATTTCCTGTCTTTATTTAGTAACACACGTATCGAGAGTGAGTACAGTTACATTTCAAATCGTAAAATAAACAAAATAAGATAAACAATTAATTTTGGTGAACTCGATGTTTAAGTTTACTTCAAGAGATAGAAAACAAGCTGTCTTTCCTACGAGACAAACATATAATAGATATCATGTTCCGAGAGAATTACTTTTCCCTAAACGACCTGCTTCGGAATATCTCTGGCGCTGCAGTTTCAACAGGTGTGATGTGAGACAGCATCACAGCGACGAACACGCACACTAATATCTACGATATTGATACAAATTGGTTTAAATTCTCTCTTGGTCCAGACATCACTGCTAAATGTTCACTACTTGTGATTTCCATCTTTTCCTGATTTCAATTAAACTTTCGTTGTTTCTTATATCATTTATCCAAAGTGGAAAAAAAACCGAGAAAAAGTGAAAGAAAAAGAAGAAAAACGACCAAAAAACTAGAGCAATGATATTCACAGCGGAACTGCACACGGAAAGAATTAATGAATATAGAATTTCCAAGCAACCATTGTAATGAGAATACCTGCACTTGATTCCAGTTCCATGCCAATTAAAATCGGGTCTGTAGTCGTTATCACACGCCAGCAGTTGTCTAATTATATCCTTTAGTCAATCATGGCGTTTTTCATCGTCTTGAAAGTTTCAAGCGTCACCTGGTGGTAATGTACTAAAACGTTGAGATATTAAAGGGCAAGCACTGCCCCCTTGTGGCGAACTCTTAGTAATTGGTGGTAATTTTGTGTAATTGATCGAAATCAACTGAGCAATTCTTTAAAAGATTACGGTACTTTTGTGAGGTTCATCGTGAAAACGATGTCAGCTCGGTGTGTGTCGTTATTGAAAATTCTCCCATTAATCATATAAAGTGTATATTTCTCGTACGTTGACGTCCAATCTGATCCCATATTAATCAAATGTGAAAATTACAATATCGAAGTCATTTCTTACTTTCCTCAAAATCAATTCCTACTTTGTCAGAAAAGTACCAGATTATCCGTCCTGGGGTTCTATCCGGCCTTGTCCGTAGACTAAGAACTCGGCAAGACATGGTTTCCAATTAAAATGTCCATTGAAACGTGAAACCAGCGTCAATAACATATGGACCACTGAAGTTGTATCAATATAACAGCTCATTAAGACACGTGACCTCCGTCTGAGTATTGCAGTTCCTTGAGACACGTGACCTCCCCCCAGAGTATTGCGGTGCATAACGACACGTGACTTCCGTCTTAGTATTGCAATGGATTAAGACACGTGACCTCCGTCTGAGTATTGCACTACATGGAAACACGTGACCTCCCCCAGAGTATTGCAATGAATTAAGACACGTAGCCTCTATCTGAGTATTGCACTTCACGGAAACACGTGACCTCCCCCAGAGTATTGCAGTGCATAAAGACACGTAAACTCCGTCTGAGTATTGCACTTCATTGAGACACGTGACCTCCCTGAGAGTATTGCAGGTGCATAAAGACACGTGACCTCCGTCTTAGTATAGCACTTCATTGAGACACAAGACCTCCCCTAGAGTATTGCAGTGCATAAAGACATGTGACCCCCGTCTTAGTATTGCAGTGGATTAAGACACGTGACCTCCGTCTGAATATTGCAGTTCATTGAGACACGTGACCTCCCCCAGAGTTTTGTATTTTATTATTACACGTGACCTTCGTCATAGTATGACATTTCACTGAGTAATGAAGTATTTATCTGATGAGCCCAGGTAAGAAATTTCAGAGAATTGATATAGTGCAATCACCGATAAATCAGATTACAACTGTCTGTTGATGGGAGACCATTCAGGATAATGGCTTTTGGTAAACCATGGGTCCAAGTTTGTCATGAGGGCCAAATTAATGATAAATAGTATTTCCACAGACCAATATGTTTCTAAGCGGAAAACCGACAAACAAATCTGATTCAGCGATCATTCATTCCCTCCGAACCTGCAGAGATTAATGTTTTAGTTTTATCTAATTGTTCTTTCTATATATATTGTTGTCTCCTATTATTATAAGTAATGTTGTTATTCATTCATACTAACTCCCAATCATTTATCAAAGACAAAAATCCTCGCTTTGGAGGCCATTGTTGACTATGGATATTTCAATATTTTCTTTATTTCTGAGGACTTCCCCTTTCCTTTCACAATGTTCTTACAAAAGAAATATATAAACCTACATGTATAATATATCTATTGTCTGCATCAATTGTCTATCTATGTTTTCATTGCTACCACCAAATATCCAAATTTAATGATAATCTTATTTCTCTGTTTTAAATCAATAACACGATCTGGCGTCTAGGAGGAAATACGAAAAATGCGTTATGGCAAAAGGTAGCTGGACGTAAGCGAATACACATTTTCTGCTTACATACAGGTTGGTACAAATTGCCAGACATTTTTTGTCAGGCATCACCGTCAAAAAGATAATATCAACTGAGTTGCCGTCCATTTTTTGCATGCATGCCATATTTTGTCAACGGTTTCTCATATCGGTCGTTCATCAACATTCAAAACACAGACACACGTTAACATGTATGCGGTATCAAAAAAAAGGTAACCGTTAGAATGCTTTTGTTTTGGCGACTCGAAACGTCTATATTTTTTTTACAAAAACTATTTTATCGACAGTTTTTGAAGGTTATCAAATATTTGTCACATGTTAATTGAATTATTCTGCCAACGTATCGATTTCTGTTAGCCCTTTGTCGTGTAGACATTGAAATGCAACGGGCACGATCACCTGATCATTATGACGCGTACTTCACGTGCGTTTTGACATCAGCACATCCAATTCTGATCTTAACTACACATTTTTACAAGATGATTGATTTTATTGAACATGGTTTATTACAGCTCTTGAAACAACTTTGTAATATGTTATAACATATATCAATATTGCATCGCTTACAAGAAAATGAGGATGATGGGTATCGACTGTGATTATCGAAACTCAAATATCATGTTACAAAACCCAGCTGGACTCAACTTCCCACTAAAATCCATTTGTTAGTAACGCCAACTTTTAATGAAATCGAAAGAAAGAAAAAACCTCTAACTAACTATGAAATGATCAACTCATAAAAAAACGCAACGGTGAAAGCAAATCTGAAATTGACAACTCACTGATGTCTAGCAGCCATGAAATTGAAAACTCACTGATGTTCAGCCGTCATGAAATTGAAAACTCACTGATGTTTTTGCAGCCATGAAATTGACAACTTACTGATGTTTTGCCGTCATGAAATTGAAAACTTACTGATGTTTACTATCCATGAAAGTGACAACTTACTGATGTTTAGCAGCCATGCAATTGACAACTTACTGATGTTTTGCCGTCATGAAATTGAAAACTTACTGATGTTTACTAGCCATGAAAGTGACAACTTACTGATGTTTAGCAGCCATGCAAGTGAAAACAATGTTTCAGCCATGAAATGATTAGCAGCCATGAAATTGAAAACTCACTGATGTTTAGCAGCCAAGAAATTGACAACTCACTGATGTTTACTAGCCATGAAAGTGACAACTCACTGATGATTAGCATCCATGAAATTGACAACTCACTGATGTTTAGCAGTCATGAAATTGACAACTCACTGATGTCTAGCGCCTATGAAATCGACAACTCACTGATGTTTAGCATCCATGAAATTGACAACTCACTGATGTTTACTAGCCATGAAAGTGACAACTTACTGATGATTAGCATCCATGAAATTGACAACTCACTGATGTTTAGCAGTCATGAAATTGACAACTCACTGATGTCTATCGCCTATGAAATCGACAACTCACTGATGTTTACTAGCCATGAAAGTGACAACTTACTGATGATTAGCATCCATGCAATTGACAACTTACTGATGTTTAGCAGCTATGAAATTGACAACTCACTGATGTTTAGAAGCTATGTAATTGACAACTCACTGATGTTTAGCAATCATGAAATTGACAACTCACTGATGTTTAGCAGCCATGAAATTGAGAACTCACTGTTGTCTCGCAGTTATGAAACTGACAACTCACTAATG
Source organism: Ylistrum balloti (assembly GCF_031769215.1). Lineage (NCBI taxonomy): Eukaryota > Metazoa > Mollusca > Bivalvia > Pectinida > Pectinidae > Ylistrum > Ylistrum balloti. Next base: position 41,678 of record NW_026781962.1, read on the forward strand.
TTTAGCAGCCGTGAGAGTGACATCTCACTGATATTAAGCAGCTATGAAACTGTCAACTCACTAATGTTTAGCAGCCATGAGAGTGACATCTCACTGATACTAAGCAGCTATGAAATCGACAACTCACTGATGTTTAGCAGCCATGAGAGTGACATCTCACTGATATTAAGCAGCTATGAAATCGACAACTCACTGATGTTTAGCAAACTAGAAAATATACTAACCACCAAAATTCTAGTCTGGTCTACAAAGCAAGTATATTTGATACATACCTGGTACCCTCTAATGGTTACAACACATATATGTGCTGTTATTTTTTATATACCGTTGTCATTACATGTAAAACTAACATTGTTTTTTTGTTTTTGGCGGTTTCATATGATGATAAATTGAGATAGTATCTGTATGTAGTGGATCCCAATTCGCTTCAAACTGAATTTGTCTCTAGACCAACTCATTTGATTATCCAATCAATTCGACAAAGACAATACAAAAGACTCTTGTTTTTAACCTGCTTGTTCATACCTGAAATGCGTGTTTTACAAGACTAATCTTTGAACCCGACCCATCTATATTTTTATAGACCATAGTAGACTTCCAGTATTCAATATTTAATTTCGAGACGTCTTTGTAAATCTGTTCTAATAAAATTCAAAATGAAATCGATAGTAGTCGTTGAGAATTGTTCCATTGTCAAAATTGAGTAGAAATTGAAATCTACATTTTACAAACATGTAAATAAAAAATTAGATGTGAACCAGACGATAAGAAGAGTCTGTCGGCCATGTTTTGTTGTTTTACTATTTGCTTACAGACAGACATGTCTCCATATGGAACAACAAGCAGGGTCAAACTATAGATATCTGGTCGGATTTCCCGGGTAACATAATATAGACTGCGGACCTGATTTGTCAGAATATGGAGCTTCGTTAGGAGTTTTTTCCCGGTCGATCGGAACTCCAGCAAATTTCATTACATTATTTGTCTAATGGCAGACTGGACCTTCGAAGCGGACAGAATGGTGTGGATTACTTTTATTTCCAAAGAGCAATGTCCACATATGTACGCGAACTTCCTGTGAAATCGATGATTTCAATGTACATTTTCCAAACCCATGAATACTAGAAATTTTTATGATTAGCAAAACATGTCGAAATTGTTCTTCACCAATCAACAAACAATCCTGATGTCTTTCGTTTCATTTCGTTGAGCGATAAAAGTGACTTGAAGTATATATACCACCAGCCCCGGCAAAACAATTGAAGAGAGACACTTAAATACTGTTCTCACTAAGTTAACTCCGATTCGAAACAATTTAATTTCAGGGTTTGGTTTTCATTTACGACATTCATCCTTATTTTCTGTGTCGGTCGAATGAAAGGCTGATTGAATTATATTTCTTTCAAAGGCCGCCAGTCGTTCTGTGATTTACTTCCCACATATACTTAAACGCGTTTGTACAGCTTGGTAAATTCTCACAAATCTCTGTGATATTAACATCAGTAGATCATTGAGGTTCTGCATAAATATAAAAAAAACTTAGCTTTTCTTGTAGCATACGTAAACATGTCTTTGTCATTTATTTCTTGAAAAAAATGAAAGAGGTGTTCAGACACCATGAAAAAACCATCAAAAGGTTAACACTAAATGTGATATTCATACATAATTAATAATTATCACACAATTCAATAATTTTCAAACACAGATTTCTTAATTTTAACCTTAACCTATTTTATCAGATCACGTCTTGAATAAAAAAAATGTATATAAATATTAAAACACCAGACACTCGCCAAAGACGACGAGTTTTTTCGTAGTGATACTAGTTACGGACGTGTAGATCCACGGACGTGTCAATTTCCATGCCGGAAAATGTAAGTTGCTACGTGTATTTACAATGTGGGGTGGTGGAGGAAAAATTTATTTCACTTGGAAAAGACCCTATATCATGCATGTGTTTTATTTTTGCCTCTATCACCATCCTTTCACCCCCGTTGCCCGCGTTAACCGGTCCCTCATCCTATCACCTTAAGTCGTCCCTGACTGACAGGTCTCCCTCTTTTAACTCCACCGAATTATACTGAAATCTATATATGTGTGTACTGCAACCCCCTGTTTGTAAATGATGATAAATGTGTCCCCTTCCTTCCCCTCCTTTCCATGTACATGTACTTCACTTTAGCGTCCCACTTCTATGTCGTGACCGACTTTCCTTATGTTTTCTGTGTCGTAGACAATAGAAACACCGCCAGAGAATCTACAGAAGAGGCGACTAATGTGATCCCAGTTGAAGCAGAGTTTTCTGATGCGCCCGTCCGCTTGTCCGCCCATCCCTCACCCTTCCGTCTGTCTCTCCATCTGCTCTCCTCCTCCCTATCAACTCTAAATTTCCTTAAGTTGATATACGCTAAGACTCATGACTCATAGAAAATAAACAACCGCATTTATTTATCATTGCTGCATTCGTTAAAGTCTTAAAAATGTAATATTAATCAACATTTATAGAAACTGATTAAATCATGGCCGTGTATTATGTCATTAAATTTGATCTATCACAAACCATGATAAGATAAAAACTCCACAGTTACATGTTCAAAGCGTTGTAAACATGCAATTTGTAGCATGTAAATATGTAATGTTAGAGATTTTGAATTTAATTTCAAATCTCACGCCTCTCGTTATTTTGATAAACTGTACCCATGAATTCTCAGATATTATCAGTGTTAGATTAATTCTTAAGCAAGTCATTTTTTTCTGTTTGCCACTGGCACCACGCTTACTGTATGAATTAGAGGAAAAGGCAGAACGGGTGCCAAAGTGTAAAAAATCAGTCTTCATTAAGCAAGCGAGAGTAAAATGTGAATGAAGGAAAAATTAATGATTAGGACAAGGTGTTCCGGAAGGGTAAGCGTCTTCTGTATCGACGAGAAAAGATTAACTTTATCAATTTCATCATTTACTTCACGCTGTGCTTTCTCCGTCTTTCGAATTTTAACACAAAAACAAAATACTGGAAAAATGCTGTTATAGTTTCTATCTAGAAATGGAAAAACAATACCTAGATTTTTTTTCTTCTTTTTGTCTATGGTCGCTTACCCGCTTCCGGAAAAAAAGTACCGCGTACAAACCGAAACTTAGTCTCTCTTCTCTTATCGGCACCCATTTACATCTATCGAAACGGGTTCTCTCATTCCCGATCGAAAAAATGTGTCTGTCTATCGCAAGTGTCATATAAATCCGGTTAATTTATTATTGAATATCAAACAAGAAAAGTTCTTCATGGACGTTTAAGGACTTAAGTCCCCTCGGCAAAAATTATCTTTTATTCTTATTTTCATAAAAAGTATTGCACAGCGAGAATACAAGACATGGTTCCAACAGAACCAGTTTTATACAAAAAACTTTCAGATCACAAGGTCGTCAAATATAAAGGTAACAAAATAACAAGAAATGAATATGCAGAACAAATAGCCAATCAAAACCATCGTAATAAAAAAAGACGCCATTTTATTAGTAACAGGTGACGACATAAACCTGTTAGCCAATAGAAAAGCTTGATTCAAACAAAATAACAGTTTTTGTTTTTTTCGTTTTCTTTTGACAATGATGGATTATTAAAGTTACATCCGAAATGGATGCTAAATTGGTATGTGTACATATGTACAATGCATATTTCGATATGAACACTACAGTCGACGCAATTAACCGGTTTCAACGATGGATCGTGTCTGGACTAATTCCGCGTCGTCTTAACTGAGGTTTCTAAAATCGTACTCGAACCTCGCGTGACTGTAATAATGATGGCAGAAATCTTTGATAGTTCCGTTGTGTATTCTTGGTGAATTCTTTTTCTCTATAAAAAAAAATATGAATTACTGTTCCACATAGAATTCTCAAAGAGATACAAAAAGTCGTTAAGGAAACAGCTAATGCGTTTTAAGACAACTTATGAATGATCATTATCTTAAATTGTTTTTGTTTGTTTTAGTTTAATTATCTCTATCTCCTCCAAAAGATGAAGAAAGCAGACGTGTCATTTGCTATTAAAGAAACAATATCGATTACTATATAATGTATTTCAGTAAACGTCATTGTTCTTAAAGGCTATAGACGAAATCAACCTGTTTGCTCTTTGTTCATTTGTGTGAGTCGATGACTGATTAAGAAAATCAACACGTAGTTGGTTAATTAACGTCCTACAATTAAACATCATGCTAATTGGGCTCGATTCTTCTAAAATTTGTGAACAACCTAACATTACTTGGCAAAATGAGCTTATAGCATACCGTTTTGTCTCTCGTCCATCAGCTTTTCAAGTTTATAATTTTCTTCATACCTGCTATGCCAATTCGGACCACATTCGACATGGAACATAATTAGAATATGGAAATATGAATTTATGAAATTGATGCAGCTGCTCCCCCAAAGGGTCTGATAGGCGGGGTCAAATAGGACCAAAATGGGATCGTCTTGAAAAATCAATTTCTACAAATAACAGCGAATTTATAGCACATTCATTATAATGATTAACTATCTCTCTTTTGAAGTTATGGGTCTTTGGGTCAAGAGGTCAAGTGGTAGGACGGGATATATTTTGGGTATTAATTCATTATATCTTTTAAACGGTTGAGATCTTCACACCATAACCATATATAGCGTTGCTGGGCATGAAAAAGTGGTTCTGGGATCTTGCCCCAACCCGATTGATAGAGCAAATTCTTTGAAATCCTACTACTCCTGTAGTCAAGTTCGGTCTTCAGAAAAGGCGACTCAATGTTGTGTAAACAGTGGGTCTTAATCCTTTATCCTTTGGGGCATGAGTGGGGGGCTGATTACATGATTCTGTCCCAAATGTGGTCACTTTTATATACATGGTTTGGCTGACTCTCTGGTGGTACAGGGGTTAAGGCCCATGGGTAATAGATATAAACCTTAGGAATTCCTTTTCCTTCAGTTTGGATAAGGCAATTTCAGTCAAAGCATGGTGAGCGATAAAGGTCCTATTGGCTCTTGTTTAACATACAATATTATTTAATGAATTGAAATTTTTTAATTTAATCATTTTTCCAATGTTTTTTCATTAAAATCATTGTCTATCTTCTTATATGATAGCCCATGTTACATGAACATATATATGTACTATATACCAAACGGTGGAAAATCTATTTTTCTTCTCCCAGAGTCCGTCGCCTGAGCTAAGCATCGTTAACGATTTTCTTCTTTCAAAATTGAGCAGTAATACCAGGAGTTCCTCTGTATAATTCATTTTGCTTTTACAGTCGCTAACTTATGTTCATGAGTCAGAAATATGGGCTTAAATATTGATATTTTCGCTGCCTGCAACTAAAAACCTATAACGCGGACATTTACTAGAAGAACAATGAACTCCATTGGATCAGTGTCATTTTGACGTTTTCCTTCCGGCCGCGTATAAGTGGGAATTATCGTAAGAAGCAAACATTTAGGTGACGTTAAGCTGCTTCAGTAATTGAAATCTGCATTGATAATACAATGCAACAGATTTTCTGTCATTTTGCAGTTCATATCACTAATTATATAAATTCACTACACCGTACCCTCGTTCTCAGCTCTCACATCTTACTGCAAAATATTTCCTATATATGATTGCATCTTCGCACCTAAGATACTATTTAAAGTACCATAAATGACATTCAACGCGCGTGATCATTACAACATCATTATTGTTGTCATCAAGAAATGATGGCGGTGCTTCATCCAAATGGTTATTCCACTTTACGGATTACTATGTCGATATTCTTTCTCTCTCTTTTTAATTTTTTTTTCTTTTTATAAAATCGAGTTGAAATTTAGATAAGACAGATTAGATAAGATTATGTGGTCTGGTAAGCTGTGTCATTTATATCGATTGTAAATGCTTTAACTAGACAGTTCAATGCTCAAATATACCGACCATCGATTGTACGAATTCGTTGTAAAATTCTTATGGAAGTCCCTTAAACCAATGAAAGGCTGCATGATTTAGATTAAAATGAAATTTCCTTCATTCAAACGCCCTGTCCCTACACCACGTTCCCTGTTTTTCCTACCCCGCCCCTCCTCCGCCCACTTCCTCTCTTAGAGGAGTGAATGTCTTCAGCAACTCCGACCTGGAAAGATCAAACTTTATTTTATTGTGATGGTGTAAATAGCTAATAAAAGAAAATGCGACTTTAGCTCGACATTTTTGCACCATTATAAAACCAGTGCGCTCTTCATTTTGAATAAACAGCTTTTTAAGCCAACTTTATGTCGTTGTATGTCGCATTCCTCGTACTTAACGCTGGGTAAGAGAAATCAATCGCCACGCGCCTTGGTTCCCAAAGATATAAAACTAGATTAGAAAAATGTTTACAACTGTTTCCATTTCTTGTAACATGATTTTTCCTTTGAGCGGAATACGCAAAGTTACATGAAATCAGTCATGGATTTTATATCAAGATAAAAATATTTTCAAATAAGCTATGTTGAATATCTGCCTTAGCCATCCAAATCTTTCTTATTTCCAATCACTATTTACTTATTTATCTATTTATTTATTTATTCATTATTTTGTTTATTTAGATTTTGTTTGTTTGTTTATTTATTTGTTTGTTTGCTAATTTTTCAATATATATATAGATTAATAAGAGTTGTTTTGTTTGTTAAACGACCAATGCGTTAATTGTAAGTGTGAAGGGGTGAGGGGTGGGGGAGAGAGAGAGAGAGAGAGAGAGAGAGAGAGAGAGAGAGAGAGAGAGAGAGAGAGAGAGAGAGAGAGAGAGAGAGAGAGAGAGAGAGAGAGAGAGAGAGAGAGAGAGAGAGAGAGAGAGAGAGAGAGAGAGAGAGAGAGAGAGAGAGAGAGAGAGAGAGAGAGAGAGAGAGAGAGAGAGAGAGAGAGAGAGAGAGAGAGAGAGAGAGAGAGAGAGAGAGAGAGAGAGAGAGAGAGAGAGAGAGAGAGAGAGAGAGAGAGAGAGAGAGAGAGAGATGGGAGTGATGTTCTTGTAAATCCGGATAACATAATAAGTTAATGGTTGTAGTTTTTATCTGATGAAGAAACATGAGATGTTAGGGATTAAATTCACGGCCATACTATACATGACTGACCGATATTTTCTCAGATCTTTGCCCGTCAAGCTGCCCATCGCCGTTGATGACTCTGGGAATAGGTTGTCATTATTTCCGGAACTATGATATACATTAATAGATGGACGTATTTATGACAACTACCAGAGCTGCAAGACGTCATTTCCTGTCTAACAAGACTTTTAGTGATCAAGATCTGGACGGCCCCCTAGTCACTTTCAGTCAGGTCCATCCGAACGTTTTAAGACATGCAAGTGTACGTTGAACTCCCTAACGTACATAAAACAAGATATAGGCGATGTGTAAAATTGTAAATACGCTGGTATTGTTCACGTGTGTGGGATAATGGATCCACCTTGCCTCCCCATCGCTAGCACAAACAGTGCACCCCGAGGGTACAGTAGAAAGGCTGTACTGACGAGGTGGTTTTGGTCCGATCAATGACACAGTCAGAACTTATCTTATGTACACTGTACTTGTGTTCTATACTATTCTATAACATGAATTCAACAAACCACGAAATATATTTGATCAGGTAATGACTCAACAGCAAATGACATACATACCTATATATAGATATATATATATAAGGATATATCTCATTGTTGTTGTTTTGTTTTTGTTTATTTCTGAAAGTTTTATTTATTTATTATTTATATTTTATTCCGTTATTTATATGTATACATTTTTTAAATAAAATGGATTTAATATTCACGGAAATCAGAGACTGGTTTATGCTATAGTATGTATTTACTAGATAATACTTTTTCTCGTGTTTATACTGCCCATTCCAAAATAGAGGAAAACTGAGAACCCCACAAAAATTACATCAAAATAACCCTAGAAAATATCAGCAATCATATTGATCTACAAGTTGTAACGAAATGAATTACTACAAGTTATATCGTCTATTGGACCATTAGCATTTTGCGAAGTACAGAGAGTTCAAAGGTCACCAGAAAATGACCCCTTATGGGATATTGTCAAATCCTAATGTTGGAAGTAACGGAACGAGAATTAGGATTTGCATTTTAATTAGATTGGCTTTAAGAATTATTCTGTTCTTTACATCCGGCCAGTATGAAATATCATTGCGCATGCGCAGTGAAGATTATAGCCTGCATTGATCAGCGTTCTGGACACAAATAATCATGTTTTCGATATACATTTACATACTTTGTACATACTGTGCATCTTTCTCCTCGCAGTGCGGATGTATTGGTTTTACGCAACCTGGGAT
>NW_026781962.1:55000-90000 GCF_031769215.1 Ylistrum balloti
AATGACATAATTCATTTATCTCTACACTCGTCTAGAAACGTGGACAAGGGAAGATACGAAAATAAGAGACAAACATATAGAAGAAAATGGGCATGGTCGTATATGTTTTTCAGTTTAAACGTATCTTATTGCAAAATACCAGAAATGGGTTCAGACATTGTTAAAACATTTACCAATTGTTATCGTATATGTGTGTTCGTCCAAACAGGACGCTGTTTGTACTGGAACACACTGAGGGCATATATGATTGTAATATGTGCCTAACACATGAGGTCCTATGCAATTGGGACGCTGTGAGGAAGTACGTTTTCCTCTCCTAAGCCACGTGGTACAATGTTGTATCATATTTTCTTATCCACGTGGGCCTACGTTCAGGTTCCAACCCACGTGGTCCTATGTCTAGGGACGTTATGGGTGAATAATTTATCAAGCCTGTAACCAACGTGGTCCTAAGTACAGGGATATTATGGGTGAATCATTTATCAAGCCTGTAACCCACGTGGTTCTGTGTACAGGGACGTTGTGGGTGAACAATTTATCAAGCCTGTATCCCACGTGGTCCTATGTACAGGGCCGTTATGGGTGAACAATTTATCAAGCCTGTATCCCACGTGGTCCTATGTACAGGGCCGTTATGGGTGAATACCCTAACCCACGTGGTATCATTTACAGGGACGCTGTAAGGAAATTGTCGGTTTCATGTCCCTAAACCACGTAGTCCTTTGTACCAAGGATGTTGTTAGCCTAACCTATATGGTAGTATGTATCAAACCTTACGGAAGTAATCAGTTTGTTTTCGGCTCCCTTTATGGGAGTAATAGACACCAATCTAAGGGTTTGTTACCGGGTCGGAACTCTTAAAACCCTGGAGCCCTAAAAAATCAAACCCTCCTTGCATTCTAGGTACCAGCAACGCCATACTTCATAACGATTGGAAGAATATATGTATATAACGCTGCTGGCGGGCCCCTGCGGGAGCCCGCAAAACTATAATCGTTGTTACCAAGTCAATTTGCATGTAAAATTATTTCCATCGATCCAAAACTTTCAATTACAAAATATAGAATACATTGATATGTGAAACTCAGAAGTCAAAATAAAGCTGAGCTGAATATGTATTTTAGTTCTATCTAAACGTTAGTAATAGGGCCTTTAAACTAACTCACTTTGAAATAAGACGGATTTTTTCCCGAGAGGGTCCCTTCTATAATACCCAGGATCTGAACAAGACACATCTATTCCAGTGGAAGATAATCGTAGTTCCTATTAAATACATACACCGTGATAGCTAATGACCAGAATCACTGACAGTCTGTTTTATGAATGATAGAAAGTTGTGAATTTTTCCCTATCGTCCCGTCCGAAAACCGAATTTTTCGGATTGAATAATCCGGATTAGCAATTTTTCGGTCCTATTACGAATTTAAAAAATATCGAGGTCTCTATGTGTACATATCTGATTAAAAGACTTTCAACAGTAAGATGTTTTAGATAAGGTTGTAGGTCGAGAGCGAAAAAAGTTCTAAAAATGTCAAAATTGGCGTGCAATTGTCACTAATTATTAATCAATCACTGGTAATGAAGACTATATACACTTGATATGATGTTAATCCCAGATATCCAAACCCCTCAGCAAGCATTAGCTACACACTGATGCAGAAAGTGCTCAAGGACGTAGGTTGTTAAAATGAACATTCTCCATCAATGTGTAACCAATTACATTAGTGACAAGCCTACAACTGTCGTTGATCCAAGCTTCTCGGTCACAGTGATCCATACCAACTGCAAATTGATACACTTATGATTATGAACCGTTTTAAGCAAACTCTTGATAGATCAAGATTATTAGATCAAACTCTCGACTGCCAACCCGTAAGGTCGACATAATTCAATCGTAAGCAATAGGATCTACACGCTCAATACCATTAAGATTTCCCGATTGTATCAAAATGAGAGGTAATTTCAACTAAATTGTGTGACAACGTTCACACCATTCACATACAAGTTACGCTAAAACGTTGCATAACGGTAGTAAAATCAATTGAACTTCATACATGTTGCAGAATATTTAAAACTCGTTTGAATCTTACCCGGACGAGGAGATACTAATCTTGTTTTCTTCATGAGAAGAATTTTTAGTGGTTTCTTAGATAGAGGCTCGTCACGAGACTTTTACACATTCAAGACATACACTTGCATAGAAACAAAACAACGTTTCTTTGACGATGAAACACTGTCTCCTGGGACTTCTAAAAGACATTTCTGCGTTAAACCCTAATTAAATGAACACATCGGCGCCAATAAGAAAACTTATTTGGTACTATTGTAACAAACAAACAAAATCAATAAAGAATGAAAGTTCTTACCTTTCATGCAGTTGGAGTGGATTAATCCCATAAAATGTTTAAAATTACAACAAAATGTTGTCGAATACAGAATTCCCAAAAGAAACCACGATCACTGTAGAATAATTTCCTTATTTAGAATCAAAACGAAAGTAGAATGTCGCACGTGTTACACTGCTTCCTTTTAATACATCAAACCGTACTTCCAGAAACACCCCCCACAAGCACGTGGTCACATAGACCTGACAATATAGGGCGTGTCTGGCTTTTAAAAAAGAATTCCTGTTAGCGTTCCAGTGAAATAACAGCCATGTAACTATGTGTAAGAAATGTTACTTTGATAACACAGTGCAGTATTATAAATTGACTGGTTAAAGAGCCAGCCATTCGATAGAGAGAAGATTTTAACCAATGATACTAGAGCCTCGGTTCTAGCAGCTTACGGCGGGAAAACGCCCGTGACGATAAGTTAGTGAACAAAATATAGCACAGCAGACGGATGGCAGGGAGAAGCCTTTCACTGCCGCGCAGTACTTACAGATGGAGAGAAGGCCGAGCAGACGACACTGCTCTCTCTCGTCACAAACAGCAGATCTAGGGTTTGCTAGTTCGTCACGGGGAATCAATGTTGAGAGAATCATACTATCAACATGGTGTGTTTCATTGGAACTAAAATACCCATGAATAGTACGCCAAATCTATCTGCGATTCAAGACGCCAGCAGACGACGCCACATTTCTCGCCATAGATCAAACGCTGATGAGAGGTAGCCAGTGTAAGTAAAACTAAACCGTTTCTTGGGATTTGGACGATTTTGAAGAAAGGCATCCGTTTCCGAGACATTATAAGGTTCAACAATTCCTTGGATTGCTGTGGGACTTTCAGATATGGAATTTCATAGGAGTAACTACTCTCCATGGACATATCGGATGTAGCTATGAAGTATTGTACTCAACTTTGTCTGACGTCGATAAATCATGAAATAGTAGTAAGCTTTCATACTCCAACACTATACCGCTTCTCAATAACTCGTTTTCAAATCTATATTTGGGGAAAATAAAACATATCTTTAATAGTTTCTGCTCCCTGTTTAAATTTTGTTTCTACAAATTACGTGTGAAGTTGTTAACGTAAAATCAGAAAGGGTTCATTTTTCAAGAAATTAGTTTTATTTTACTTGCGTGACATTCTTCTATCACTATATCGGTATGCGCTCTGTTGTCCGTCCAGTGCGTCCGTGCTTTAGACTGGACTGTATATAAAAAAGAAGTAAGCGTTTTGTTGCGATCTGTCTGGAAGGTGATACGGTTTTCGCACGCTACTTCCGTACATCAATTTTATCTGAAGGACAACACAGTCAGACGTTTTTGTTTGATTGTTTTTTTTAGTTAAATATAGATTTGCATTATATTTATTTAATTAAACTAAGATGGCACGTAATCCTACATTAGATATTCAAATTTTCATTTGTTTCATTTAGTCAGTGAGTGAGTAAGTGAGTCAGTGAGTGATTAAGTGAGTCAGTCCGTGACTTTATTAATTTATTTTGTTTTGTTTGTTTGTTTGTTTTCCCCGTTTTAATCATGTCGATTCGAGGATTTGATTGTCCTGTCGTACATCACGAGCACAAGTCAGTGCAGATACAGGTAAAATAATACCACACCAACTTAATGATTTCCATATTTATCTGAAAAGTTGAATTATACAATATCTGTTTCGGGGTAATTTACTTATCATACAAGACGTCGAAACATCACACAAGTGTTTCAATACCTGACGTAGTTTGTATGTAGTAACTGGTTGTTCCATTACTGAAAATCATACAGAAGGTCCGTCGCATATCATCTGAATCTATGAGGATAAAACACAGCACAGACCTGTCTGTCTTCTCAAATTCTCAAACCACCGCGGGAAGGGACCGCCAATTGAACAAGTACGGTCCTCTCCTGTTGTAGATGTCCTTACAAGTTCACAATTTCTTATGCAAAAGTGTTTTTTTATTTATCCTATTCCATCAACAACTTCCTGTGACACATTATAATCAACGACAAATTAATCAATAAATTGACACATTAATTAATGACATATGCACCGACAAACGCTAATTAGGCCCTACCTCTTGTTCCTTTCGAATTAATAATGGTATACATTTTATAGAATTTTGAAAAGTAATGAAGACATGACCAACTTTATTGTAGCTGTGCCTTGTTTTCAAAATCAATTTCAAGGCACAATGTATATAGTTCATTTATACTTTTACATTTCTGGATGACTTGCCTGTCTCTCAGTGTCAGACAACTTTCACATGTCTAAATATGTCCTGATTTAAGTGATAAATTATTGACATATACATGGTTTTAATGAAATGGTTGTATACTAATTGTATATTTCAAAAACACTGATGTTACTTTTATGTCTCTTTCAATTTACAAATCGATCACTTTTTGTTATTTACACAGACCATTTTTGACCAAAATGTAAAATAATGATAATTTGTGACTCGCGTGAAGTGACGGTAAATAGCACACAGACACGACTTGGTCTGATGGGGACATGTAATACCAGTGAACAAACTGCAGACGTCACACACACAGCCAAATTTAGTAAGCACGTGTAATGCACGTGATTTTTTGCTAGTTCGACCTGAAAAATAACTTTCAAATCAACTGAAATTCCATTAATTCGTCATTCTATTTACAAGTTTAAAATCTAGGCATTATATTTTATTTGAATATCTTACAATAGTTTTCATGATATATTTTACTACTGCTGCTTCCGGTTCGATTGGGAAAATCATTAAAACGATAAATGATGACGATTAAATTAAAATGAATATTTTTATTACTTAAAAAAATATTGGTTACATTAAACTGACTAGAGACACATAAAACACGAGAATTAAAAATACTTAATACACAAATGGGACAATTAAAAATATCACTTCCGGTTGTAAATAAGATTCATAAACTGCAAAACATACATACTTTTATACATCTTTTTTTCAAGTGGAGAAAGTTGATATAATTACTATATCTGCAAAATATGGTTATTTTTTTTTATCTTATATAATTATTTTCTCATTTATTTTCTCTCGGTTTTTTTTATATAAAAATGGCGGAAAATTCTTTGAATAATTCCTGAGCTAACGATGCGAAGTTGTCTTGTTAAAAATGTTGTATAGGCTTGTACAACGTCTGTCTTATCTGACCGTCGCTGGACTTTGGGTCCATGCCAGATAAAATATTACAAACTAGCGATCGATCATTCCACTCCGATAATGAGCAGACCATATGTATTGGCGAGTTTCAAGATAAGTACTGAAGTTGGCAATGTCTCCACGTGTCCTCCCTCCCGTCTGTCTTTCCGTACGTTTTACAATCACGCCATTTTAGATTTTGATTTTCCAATTTAAGTAAACCCAGAGAAAGAGTAGCTGATGTATGTAACAGTGAAGAAGAAAGTAATTCCAGTCGGATGGCGTAGAGGATAGTGCACTCGTCTATCACTCAGACGGTCTGAGTTCGAGTCTTCGAAAGGTTAGGAAAGATATAGGGTCTGCAGCCAGTCGACCCATGAGTGTTAAACATTCTTCCATACTGAAGTTTCCTACGTTCTTCGATAAAAGGCGTGATTAATATAAATACCATATTTGTTTGTTTGTTTCTTTGGTTTTTTTTTTCTTCAAGCTTTAATAAATTTTTAATTTTTTGAAATTTTAAAATCTTTTATAATGAGTCTGAAGAAAAAGACATTGATCAATAAGGAGAACGACCTTATCAATTTTGATAAAATAATTTCATTAAAAAAAGAATGAAATATTTGTAACAAATGAAACATAAATTGATTTTGAACACTTGATACCGTATGTTTTGTTGTCTGGCATTCTTTTGTCTCAAGGACTTGCACAATGCTGTGCCTGTATTAAATAACTATCATATTTGTAGAAAATTCCTGTTGGAAAATTTTATTACGTTAAATTCTAGAAAACAGTGGAACAGACTATCGTCTCTTTTTCTTCCTGGCTGGGTTGATCAAACATCCCTTACTGTTCCGGGTTTCTGGTATTTCACATCAATACGCAGAGAATGAAAAGCCAATATCTTTGCTTGCAGTTGAGCTTAATTTAGTTTCATGTTTTATTTTGTCTTAAAACATAATCTGTTTGGTCTGCAACACTTGCCCGTTGAGATAACAGATCCGTTGTACTCTTGTTATAGTCGTTTAGCTGCGATAGCGGTCGCCTTTTAGCTCAGGTCCTTCCTGAACGCCCGTTATCTCGAAGTTTGATGGTCAAATACAAGCCGGGGGATAAACAACGGGATGGCTATCTCTGAGAGGGAACCATAAATATGGACTAATTTGGAATATAAAACAAGAATTCAACATCGACTCCGGTACAAATTATCGCTGTAATCTAAGCCATTCCGATCCTCTCTGTTACGGCTTGTACAATAGGCATTATCAATTGTCCTGCGTCCGTCCGTCGCAGCTCGAGCGTCCGTTTAGCGTCCATCTGACATTAAGCAATTTTCTCATGCATCTGTTTCGGACCTTCACGTTAGCGCTTAGTGAAGTGGTCATCTATTTAAATTTGTCCATGTTTGATTCGTGTACATGTCAAGTAAAGGTGATTAAATACCGATGGGAAATTGGTGTCTAATTTCGGTGCAACATGAGTGTCCGGCGGACTGAAGTGTTACAACGATGTCTGTTGAAGACTGGCGATAGCTTTAAGGCATGATGTATAGTAAACGATTTTTAGATTTGAAAAGTACAAATTGTATATAATTACCTATCTATTCAGACCGCTTAAGTCGTTTCGCTTTGCCGATGGAATAACTTATTTCATTAGTACATGAGTGTATTGACAGGGGAGATTAGTACCTGCGGATGGACAAACAAAAAGGCGGATGAAATCAAACGGACGAGTAGAGGGAGACAGACTTAGGGATTTATATATAAAGGATTCCAGAGGGATCTTAGTGCACACCAACGTTTGATCTTTACTTAGTCTTTCAAACTTTATTCTTTCCCTTCTTTTGTTTGCTTTTGATCATTATTATATGACTTTTGAAAATCCCTCTTTAGATATAGCGATAACAATATTTATCTGTAAAAGTCAAGATGATCGCCTTTTACCAATTTCGTTTCCCCAATCAGTCCTAAAACCAAAAGGCCACAATTAGGGATCACGGCGAACCTATGTATGAAATCTATTAAACATCAAATTACAAAATTTCCAGATGGACACCTCGCGGCATTTTTCCTGACCAGTCTCAAAATCAAAAGAGCATGTCCATATTGATATGACCAAGGGTAACCTTCATATGAAATTTGAGAAACATCATAAAGTGCTTCCCAAGAAATCATAATAACATACTTTCATTGTCAAAATCCAAGATGGCCGCCTTTCAACAATTTTGGTTTCCTGGTCAGTCCCAAAATAAAACATAAAACACACAACAAAGGACTAAAAGAAGCCTACATTTGGAAATCTGTAGCCATTCAGTACTTCTTTAGAAATAGTGATAATAAATTATCATTAAAACCAAGCGGCCATCTTGGATTTCCGATTAGTAAAAAATACATTGGGGAACATATATATTATATTACAGTATGATCCATCGAAAACTGCTCCCAAAATAGCAATGAAAATAATGAAAAAAAAAATCAAGATGACCTCCTTTCGGTCGTTTTGTTTGCCGGATTAGCGCCAAAATATGGCTTGGGACAGCTAGGGGCCAAGGAGAACTTACCTCTGAAATCTGAAAATTATCCTTCCAGTGCTTCTCAAGAAATAGCGATAGCAAGAATTGTTTAAGGACCGACGGATCTCGGACGCCGGACTACGGACGAAGGGCGACTAGAACCGCTCACCATCTGATGGTGATGAGCTAAAAATACGGAAACAAGTCGGTATGGACAGATAGTTTCCATCGTTTAGTTATAGATACAGTCGTAATCTTGAATTACAGCTAAATGTCTTTCATTCCAGATAGATATGTACGTTATTGGCGCCGGGGTTATCCAATAATATTTTGAAAGTAAAGAAGTTTGTCCTTATATAGTATATACAGCGTAGCTCTGATTATGGCACAGGGCTACAAATCCCATGGCGACAAAATGTATTACACACAAACGTGTAAATAACACAAAATTCAGCCTCGTACAGCACTTAATGTGCATCGAACAAAACGCCATGGATTTATTTACTACTCAATTTTGCCTCAGTGTTATGATCTGTTCTGATACTTCATATTAACAAATCGTTATTTATGAGGTTATTAATACAGAAGGGAACTACCTAAGCCTTCACTGTGACATACAATATTCCAATTCTTACCGGAAGTATTGATGTGCATTCTAACGACCTCTCCGGGCCCGAACACGGAATTGTCATTTGACATTATATAGTAATCGTATGCGAACTGCTGCCGTATTTGCTTTTAACTCTTTCTGAAAAGACGAATACGAATTGCTTAATTAAAACCAAAGCCTAGCTCTGCTCTCTTCACGTTTTAAAGTACTCAACTCCAATCCACTACGAAATTAAGGCACATACTCAACATATTAATACTTGTTGGGTGTTCTCACTTTCGCTATAACTTTAGGAATATCATGTACTTTATTGATTTGGAAGACATATTTTCTATTACGGTTAAATCAGAGAATTTTGTTGTGAACCACGGCAGAAATTCAGAGGAAGAGATTGAAGAAATTAGAAGAAAAAAATTGTTTTCGTTGGCGGTAAACGAAACTTGCGCTATAAAACGACGGCTATTATAATGAAGCACATTGCGGTTATAAGGCCAGAAACGACGGCCGTTATATCGAGGTTTTCATGATATGAACGACAGTCATTATAACAAGTCACTACAGAAGATTATTTCTGACATTACAATTGGGCTATTCGGTAAAAAAAAAACGGTGTTTTCTTTCAGGATTAGCTAGATGGACGTTATAACGAGGCTCTGAAATATGAAAAAATGAGCACATTTTGAAAAGTTTTCAGTATAGAAACTAGTGTTGTTAAGCTATATGTAGAGACTTTAGTTGCATCAAAGTGGAATTAATAAAATCAGCGGTACAAAACAACAGTTATAGCTTGATAGATTTTGTTCTCTTTAATCACACGAATAATCGCTAATTACTGAAAATTGCTGCACAGGCACCTATTTTCTAATATGTAGTTATGAAGATATTGCTTTTTCATTAAATATAATAATAAATATTATCTATTTCATAACATTTGCGAAACAGGTCTTTCCAACTCTTGTTGGCCCGAATGGAAAAAAGTCCAAGGAAACCGGAATACTCGGAGAAAACTACCTTTGTCGAGCAGGTAACCCCCATACCTTTTCACGAAAGTTTGGTGAAAAGTTTGGCTAAGACAAATGAAATGCGTTGAATTAAACTGGGTGTTTGAGTTAAACGAGTTCGAGATTACGCGGCAAGAGTGAAGTTGTAACCTATGAACCTTTAAACCGATATGGAAATGAAAAGATGACTCTCGATCACTATAAGAATGTTCAACATCACCACGATTATCTAGGAAGAAAGAAAAATGTCATTTAAATACAAGGGATGAACATCACATTTCATATTCGGGATTATCAATGTTCCAGACGAAAAAATGTTTTATTCAAACTTACGATTTCTCTTCTTTTTGGTTGCATACTAAGGCTACAGCTCCTGTCGGCCACACTACAAGCATCTCAACAGTCTTCTTGCTATGTATCTGACAAGTTTTTAGCTCCTTGAGCTTAAGAGGGTGCCTTTCTTTCTCGTCTGCGACCGCCGATTAATCAATTTCCATTCAATCGACATTTCTGAATCGTCTGTAAAACACAACGTTAGTTTTATCATAGCTTTGATGAGAGTACAAAGAGACAAATAAACGTAATTCAAATTTCAATACAATTTTTGAGTCAAATCTGAATTCTACAACTGTTGAGTCTCTGTAGGACACCTCAGTGATGCTTGATGTTGATTCATAAGTGCTACAATGCAAGTCCGAAAGTAAATACTATATATTAGAAGAAAAAGCATTTATAGTGCTATGAATGCAGTCAGATCAGTTGCCTGAACGCTTTAATTAATTTGGGGTCGTCGTACGTAGGAAACAAACATTTAAGTAACTCTAGGCAGTTTCGGTATAAAGGTTGACTCTAGTTATTGCAAAAATGTCAATACCGTGAATGTTAGAAAACTCTGATTACGCCAATTTCTTTTGTTATCTAAAAGATATATATTCCTCAAGGTTTCGAACCTGTCACCTCCGGATAATTAGACTCCCGTTCTACCGATTAAGATAAAGAAGGGATCGTTTCCTTACCGGAGACTCTAGTATTCTAGACCAACGAAGTAACTATGGACCAAATTTTCCTTTTTTCAACACGTCAAATTTTGTTGATTGAAACTTCGTCAACAAAACAAACTAAGTATAATTTGCTCAATTAAAATAATTCATTTCTGTGATTGGTTGTACCGTAAATTGTATACTCTACAAAATGGCGTCGTCCCAAGAGGAAAAAAAGGAATAGATATGAAGTCATGAAATTACATATATACGTATACAACAGGCCCCACTTGTATAAAACATCTCAACTTGAGATTTCCTCAAGTCGAGATTTTCCTCATCTGATATCTCCTCAAAAACGGCTTGTATAAAATTTTCTCAAGGAACAGGAGGTAGTCATCTGCTAGGATGTCCTGAAGTTCCTTGAGGAATTTTCATACAAGATATTTTCAAGGAGATATTAGCTGAGGAAAATCTGGGCTTGAGGAAATCTCAAGTTGAGATGTTTTATACAAGTGGGGCCAGGACTTTTAAATGCCTTGTCAAGTGTCCAGTAGCCGAGTTACAAAATTTCCGCTCTGTTGCGCTTCAGTGAACACGAGGATAGAAGGATACTTCCTGAAGGCATTCTAGTGTATCTACTGTAATATACTATTGTTTTATATTGATAAATACAAAAAATAAAATCTTAAGGCCATTGTATATATATAAACATATGTAAATACCATCACCTTTGATAAAAACAGGTCCAAAGTCTTATTATACATTTACGGGAAATTAAAAACCGCCGCTGACGTTTATCAGAACACACAAGGGGACATTTACTGTACATCTAAATCATAAAACGATTACCCTAGCCCCAGCGTCGGAAGTATAAAATATTTTTATTTCCTATCATCAAACGACGAAAGCCCGGAAGAAACATATATTTCTTACTGTATAAAGCATTAAGTATTGTTTTCTGGGCGATTCTCCACTATGGTCTGTTGGGACGGGCCCATAAAACCCATTTACACATTAATCTTCTCTTAATATTTCCTTTCAACTATCAGAGGAATTTTCATATTTTGGATAAAAAACTATAAATGATTGTTTATCATGAAATGACTTAAGAGGGCCCTTTCTCTTAGGACTATGAAGACTTCTAAAACGATGTCAAACTTCTAATATGTGTGATATCTTACTGTAAAGTCAGTATTTTAAAACGGATTTCCTAAGCTCCGGCTCTGACTTATGAAACTGACGATGGAAGTTGTCAGAAATAGGGGTTGATTGATACAAGCCATTCATAACATTGAAAATAATTTCAGTCGACATTCATTAAGTGTAATGACGTTGTTTTCATGGCGTTACGTCTAGATGTATTGATGTGCTGATGAAACGTTTTTATTCAGCATGGACGAGATCTGTTAGTTATCCCCGGGCCTTTTCTGCAAGGACGTAAAAATGATGGAAATATCTTGGCTAAAGATGGTTGATTGTGACAATTGGACTGTTTAACTTATCTGTGTATTTTCTCCTCCGCTTGAAACTATTCTAAAGCAAAAGCAGGGGGACAGAAAAATATACTGATCTGTCTTCGAATAATTCCTTTTAAATTATTAACCTGCAAAATCTTTACAAAATCAATATTTTGGCAATGTATCGATTTGTTTGCCGAGTTTACGGAGCGTAAACAACCAGGGTATTTTCGGGCGTGTTCTCCTGATAAAAGCTTGTACACTAAACAAAAAATGGGGGTGGGGGGCTCGCAATGAGGGTAAAGTATGCTGTCCTATGATGCAGCCAAATTAATATAGACTTGTCTGTTTTCCCAGCTTCCAGAGAAACACAGATTGCCACGGACATGGAACGTCGAACGCTACACCCGACTATTCCAGTTAAAACTGTCGACCTACAAGTTATCTGCACTTATTGTTTAACATAGTTCAGAATATTTACTTCTGGCACAAAGATGTAAATTCCCTCTATACGCAAGAGATGCGTATATACACTTGTACATTCTCAGAATTTCGGAAGCATGAGAAATTTAAATTGATTTAAATGCAAACTGTACTTAAAATCAATGCTCAAAGCAATTTATATTTAAATTCATAGAAATATATTTGAGTTAAGAGAGATTTGAATTGTTCCGACGATAACGCCTATACAAGGATGGCCTTTACAAGAGAGTTCCAAACTAGGACTGTTTTATGCTCGTAAAGTTGACAAGTAATACGAAAAATGCACCGATCCAAAGCGAGCTCAAGTAAGAGATTATGGCACATCGCCATTTAATGTGCTGGCGTGTTGTTTTTTGTTTTTTTGTTTTGTGTGTTTTTTTTCTTTCTTTTTAATTTCTGCGTACAACCATGCGAATGATCCCCGTACACGTAATACAAATTATTTATATTTTAAACCTTTCAGTACAGTTTTTTAATTATCATTATACATATGTATATATATACATATATATATTTATTTGCACCAAATCCGGTTATTT
The DNA here is from genome assembly GCF_031769215.1 of Ylistrum balloti. Classification (NCBI taxonomy): domain Eukaryota; kingdom Metazoa; phylum Mollusca; class Bivalvia; order Pectinida; family Pectinidae; genus Ylistrum; species Ylistrum balloti. Next base: position 68,127 of record NW_026781962.1, read on the forward strand.
TCCACCTGACTGTGTAAACATGTGGTTTTTCGATTTAAGATCTATCTTGTGGTAAACATGTTTGAAGTCATCACTTTTGAGCCTAAAACATCTAAACTTGTTTAAATTTCCACACAAAAATTTTAAATGACGTATGAAAGTTAGCTATGCACTGCCCGACTGAAACTGCTGTATAGATTGTCATAATTTTAAATTGATTGAAGAAAAATGAGTTTTTAATACTGCACACTGCCAACTCTCTGTAGATCTGAAAAGAAAACATTAAAAATATATATCAGTTGGTCACCCTATATGTTTACAACCTTTTTATATCCGTTTCTCTTACTACTTAGAAAGTGTTCAAATGCTAACATTGTTCGTCGTTATATTTATTTTTCTGCCGTTTTAACTGATTTTTGGCGGGTAATGCCGAGATTTTTATTTGGACATACATTCTAGATTTTATTTTCTCATCCATGTACCTATATATATATAATGTGTATACTAGTTTTGTGCGTTTCCGATGGAGGAAAATATGGACCCGAACAAGGCAGACATAAGGGAGCAATATTACACTACAGCCTTCAAACGTCACTCAGAAGGAGCAGTCTCGACACGTCGGGTCAAGGCCGTAACACCGTCACGTTTTAAGTTTACAAAGTGGAAGATTAGATACAAATTATTTGAAGTTATGCCAACGTTACAAGAAAACTTTCGATTTTTTTTTCAAAACTAATATTGATCGAATGCTCCGTTTTTACTTGGCAAGGTCGGAAAACTCATTTTTGTAAATCAGAAAAATGTAGGGAGAACAATTTTAAATGATAAAATAAATAAATATAAAGTTATGGACGGACGGACGGACGAATTCTACGGACGGATGCATGGATCTGACATCAACTGGTTGACATTATAAGCTATGATTTACCATTTTCGTTTCGATTTATTTACAAAGTAAATATTTATGTCATTCTGACCGCGCTGTAGATGGAATTTTTGGGTTATTCATCTCAGTAAAACATCGAACTTTAAAATTTTATTATTCAAGGTACGTATTTCATGGTAAATATATCGTAACAATGACTATAATTTCAAAATACCAAATGTTCATGACACATATTCAAACTATAACTTGTAATTAAAAATTGACAATTTTTTATTTGTAAATCTTATTTAAGATTAATCTGTCGTAAAATTCTTGTTTTACTTTTATCTTAATTCGTTTAAGATGTACGTTCGCACTTTTACAAGTAATTGATATAAGAAAAAACAAAATGTCGACGAGGATTTTAGTATCGAACTGTCTCAGCGGTTGCTGATAGACATGGTTTTATGAGCGAGAATATTTTGTTTGTACATATAAACTAGAAAACATGGCAGCATTAAATAATACATTATCTATTATTTAACACCAAAAAGATAAATGTATTCAAGCAATATGTAAATTTTAAAAATAAAGTACACGTGTGATAACTTCCCGTTTCTCTCATTTTACAAGTTTCCTCCATGATGGCCGCTGTGCGTTCTGATTGGTCAATATACTGATATTTTCTTAGGTCAAATTGCGTCATTACAATTTCTATCCCGTTTAACTTTACAGCGAACTGTCTTACATTCTTCGGTTACTTAAACAAATAAAAAAAATAAACAAAAAACAAACAAACAAATGAACGATACACATTTAAAGTAACAAATGAAGAACGTAACTAAGGGAGACAATTCCAGTACTATGGTTACATATCTCTTTAAATTCTGGGCATGGATAAGGTCATCAGTATTCCCACCGTCTATTGGACAAAATGGTGTTTAAAGAAGACAAGTCAGCTGAGAATCGCCATGTTTCTGTATTGTAATGATGGCGTTTGCGGGCAGTCCATTTATAACAATGAAATCTGGAGGGATATGGGGCGTTCTGTAAACATTTAAATTTCATTCTGGTGTCTGTTAATCGCAATATATAACGATCTTTCTTTGTGTGTACTATAAGTTGGTCCCGTGGACCCTTAGTTTGCATAAGACAGATATGTCGCTGTCAAGTCAAATCCCTCTTAAGACTGCCAGGTGGAATATCTGACAAGGAATTGGGTCTACAGGACTTTTAAAAAGTTACCCATGTACAAGTACATTTGAGTCGCCATTAATGAGGGAAAATGAGCAAGATATGAAAGAGATCTTGTGCGTAGGCATTCCAGTCCTCGTTTATAAACAGTAAAACCTCGATATAATGTCCCTTGGTTATATACAGTAAAACCTCGATATAATATCCCTCGTTTATAAACAGTAAAACCTCGATATATTGTCAATCGTTTATATACAGTAAAACCTCGATATAATGTCCCTCGTTTATATACAGTAAAACCTCGATATAATATCCCTCGTTTATAAACAGTAAAACCTCGATATGCTGTCCCTTGTTGATATACAGTAAAACCTCGATATGCTGTCCCTCGTTAATATACAGTAAAACCTCGATATGCTGTCCCTCGTTTATATACAGTAAAACCTCGATATAATGTCCTTAGTTTATATACAGTAAAACCTCGATATATTGTCCCTCGTTTATATAAGTAAAATCTCGACATAATGTACCCGTTTATATACAGTAAAACTACGATATAATGTACCCGTTTAGATACAGTAAAACCTCGATATAATGCCCCATTCTCTAAATTCAGGATAAGGATATCTAAATGGATTTTTGCGATTTGCAGTTATAATATGAATTTTCAAAATTGAAATTAAATAAAGTTCAATATTGTTGGGTTGTAATTTTCGAAAGAATTGAAAAGTAAAAATACATGTGTACCGAGCGGCAATGATACATGGATACAAGTTTTAGGATATCGTCAAAAGATGTCGTTTTATATACAAATATTCAAGCTGATAATACGTAATATTTTCATAAATGACTTTACTGAACAATATAAAAAATAATATTTAAATGTTTCGTTTCTTAACCATGTTACCTAACATCTTTTATTTCTACGAAAGCGTATTCCGGCCACGTTGTGTTTTATTTTAACTCTAAATTTCGAGTTAGCAGTCCGAAATTTTGAGATATTACTTACTAACTCATAATTTCGGATTACTTACTCGAAATTTCGAGTTGCTATCTCTAAATTTCGAGTTGTTATCTCAAAATTTCGCGTTGCGATCTCGAAATTTCGGGTTAATATCTCAAAATTTTGGATTACTAACTCGAAATTCGAGTAAATAACTCAAAATTTCGAGTTGCTATCTCGAAATTTTGAGATATATTAAAACTCAACATAGCCGGATTTCGCTTCCGTATATGTCTTCTTTGACGCCGAGAACTTTTTTTAACTGTCACATATCAATATTAGAGCTGAAAACGGGATGACTATGACGATCACAGCTTCCGTCTCAGCAACAGTCGACACGGTAAGGGTCAAACATTTAATTAAAAGTAGATTTTTATCCATCAGAGTTTCAAATAGCCATGGTCATTTCGAGGTAGGATCTCCTTGTCGTAGATAATCGTTACCTCACTGAACAACATACAGGAGGCCCACTGAAACTCATTAAACCCCTTAACTCCTAACTAGGCATGGTGACGTTGGTGTTGGGACCGTCCTATCTTCCTTATTTTGAGGTATTGATCTACTGATTATATCTAATGGAACCAGAGAAAATGCCGAACAACTTTTGTTCCAAGTAAATTTTATTTTGAAAAATATTTCTTGAATTTTTCGCGTATTGAAAATACAAGGCATTTCCCCCCAAACATGTAGGATTGATGACGTCGTGTGCACAATGTACGTAAATGTCCGGTTTGTATACCACATAAATGTTCATAAAAAACTAGATATTTCACTCGAATTTCAATACATGGATACTTGATATCCAAAATCTTATTAATGATCCATCACTTTTACATGATTCGCTGCAAATATTTTGTTTTTTTTATATTTGAATAAAATTCAAATAGCCTCGTGTCAGCCTATAAGTACACACCTTAAGCCGATCCGAATGATATTGCATCAAATGATCACCAAATTTTATTGTCATAATGAAGGCAGGCTAAAAATGAGTCAAAATCCATCTTTATCCATTCAGAAAATACCAAAACAAAGAATTCACAAGTTTTCAAAAACAGCACAGAATTTGAAATGCCCGAATTGTTATCCATATAGGAACTGACTAATAATACATTTGATGTTTTTGATATCAATATTCCTAAAAAATCTGTCAATAGATTTGTTAGTACATGTTTGATTTAAATTTGATTTGATTTAAACATATTTATTGCCCCAAAATTGAGCAGAGGATTAGGCACAAGTTATTTCAACTTATGACCGCCTTTTCCTCTAATACAATACATGATAAATATTTACATGATAACATTAACAAGGAATACATAATATATTTAACATTTAGTACATTTTACTTAAAATCTGTTGCTGGATTTGATAAAAATTTGCACGTGTCTGAATACTTCTGTATTGGTGGTTAGGGACAGATTTTCATTTCCAGATAAAAATAGATGTAAATTCACTTGATCTAAATTCAACATGTTTATACTTTGAAAAAATGATATTCTTACCCTATCATAAAGCTTACATTCTAGGAAAAAGTGCCCAACATCCTCACAGTAATGTCCACAAGCACACGATGGGTTATCAACAATCTTAACACGGAACAAATCACTTTTCAAAGAGCTGCACTGATGTCTGAGTCTCGTATGTAATATATTTAGCGTACGTTCGCCAAAATTATAATAAGATGGATGACAAGAATTAGCGTCATTAGATAAAGAAGATTTAAAAGCATTCAAAGATGGTAATGTTTTTATTAAACTGTCTAGCGAATTCCACAGACGTAAACTTGATGGCAGAAAAGAAGAGTTACTTAGGGAGAGTCTGAAAGAAGGAATGATATAATCATGTTGGTTCCGTAAATTATACTGATTGTTGTAACCCACTGTGTTTTGTACATGTTTTACTGATGTGATACAGCTTGTGACATGAACTTTGCATTTTTATTTTATGCAACCCTTCAACTATTTTGTGATGAAGTAAGAATTGAAATGTTCATAAAGGATGCTTATATTCACATTTTCCCCTAATTGCTAACTTCAGGTATCAACAAAGGACTGCTGTATCATGGGCATAGTGTGATGATATTGGAACATCCAAGTCATTTTGTGCCATCAGAGCCAGCAAATTCCTCACTTATCATTGATTTGTATAGAGGATTATGCAAAAATAAAATGATTTTATCTGAATTATGTGTTGTTGTTTTAAACTTCTATTAAGTGCTACAATTAAAACGCTTCAAACTGGTACAAGTAACTGGTTCTGGAAACACAACATGGTTTTAGCAATGATATTATTACTCTGAAAGACAAATGCTTTGATAGAAATGTACAGACATTTGTTTTCACTTTGATAAGATACTTACTACAATAAGCACATTTTGAGTATTGTTGTGTCTAATTTTAAGTAATATGTTAATTTTTTTACCATTGTCTGTTATTATCCGATATACCCTTTTTTTGTATTTACACAGAAAATTAATTCCTACAAGTTGAAATGTCTAAACATTCAAATGACCAACCGAGCTGGAACTTATGGTCGTCATGACAACTAAAACACATATAGAATAAACACGTTAAAAATATGTTTTTATATTTCTACTATATGTAGTTTATTTCAATCTGATGAACAATATGATCACTGTCTTTATCATTATTTGAAAAAAATAAAACTGCAGCTATATTCATTACAAGAAAAATAATTAAAAAACATGAAGAAACAACTTATATAATAACTTCTGAAAATATGATGTTTTAAAAACTGAGTTATCTACCCTGCCATCTTAAACTGTATATCCAATAATGACTGTAATTGCATTGAGAACACTTCTTCAATAGATCAGAACTTACAAAATATGTTTAAAATAACTTTTCTTTCAATGCTCCGTGAGTTAAATTGTTTATAAGCAGAAATTAACGTTTTTAAAAAAAATCAAATTTTGGCAAATTTAATCAAAGTACTGAAAGTACTGAGGACTAAACGTATTGGAAAATGTTTACAGATAATCGCTAAGCTATATCACTTTCCCCATACTCTTACACTTTGGAATGCAAGAATTACTAAAGTAAGAGAACCAGAGGCTATTTTTCTTAATTTTGAAGCGATTTTATATATTCTTTAATTCTTATTTCAAAATTGACGACATTATTATGAACAAATCAAAATAGGTAAAAAAAAAAAAAAAAAGAAAATACACACAACCATATATTTATCGCCAACAAGCCAAATGATAAATAGCTCGATGATGCATTTGACTAAATAAAACCTCTGCAATACCCAAGATGTTGCAATTACTATCCTATCAATATGAGGATTTAGACAAATCGAAAGGACTTTATACCTACTTCTTTATTTTAAATGTATTGCAAAGTAATAGTCCTTACTTATTATAATTATATTTGTGGTTGAGGAAAGTAGATAAGGTGTACACAGCATTTCATATAGTTAAAAGTGTAAATAATTACATTAAATGTATTTACATGCCTATCTTCCTTGAAGTATCATGATTAGACTTTTCTTCCAGTAATTATATCTATAAAGCCATAGCTCTATGAGATTAAACCAGACTTCCTTATATATACAACATTTACTATATTTTCACTATAGCTACTACTATTTCTGATCTCCAATGCATTAGATAATGTCACCATGACACGCAAAATGAATAAATATGTTAAGGAAATATATCGTTCTAGTTAATTGAAAATTATAAACATGAATATTTTGGGTTTTTCGCGCTTTGTTTAAAGGACTATTTTCATTTCAAGGAACTTTGATACACATTAACAAACCTTGAGAAATCAGCACAATCAACCTTCATCAAATAAAACTAAAAGACAACAAAGTCAACATAATGATCAGTACAGCATTTAAAATATATTTTTTATAAATCATGAGCACCAAATGTACCTTGCCTACGAAGCGCAAACTTTTTAGCTTTAAAAACTTGAAAAAGTGTCACGGCGATGGGTGTGAAAAACTTGAAGAAGTGTCATATCGGCAGGTGTGCGCGTGGAACGAACAGTCCAATTTTGTGACGTCTAATGAGGTAAAGTGATGTTATATAATAAAACGATCTCGCCACAACGACAAGGATTAAAACAAAATTGATGTTCTGTTTGTAAGTTTTGTTTGTTTATAAGTGCTGTTAGTTGATAATTCAAGCCCCCAGACTAGATTCTTATCATGGCGCCAACTCGCACGTACAGTGTTCTGTACGTTTACGTCATGTCGAGAAGGATTCATAAGCCCCGCCATACAGTAAATACACTGTAAATCAAGTCACGCAGTTACAATAAACTTTGAAGATACAAGAAACCATTTTTTTGCATACTTAAGGTAAATATGGTTGTTTTCTAGGAATATTCACAGCAGGCGATTTTTTTCAGCAACAGAGGTCGGGGATGTCCGTGAGCAAATTCCGTAAAATATATTGTTAAAAATTTATCAATAGTTCAATCACACTGTGCATCTTTATTTTAAATATATAGATATCGTATTGTTATTTTAAGAAATAAACTAATTGTGAATGCTTTTAAAATAGCGATTTGAAAGATCGCAGCATTATTTACGCAGAAAATTGCCGCTAGAGGGCTCCAACTCTTTTCGATATTTCAGCCAATGAGAATGCCAGAATCGGTAAATTTTGTCTGAAAGGCCGTAGCAATAGGCTATTCGTACTGAGTACGTTTAGCCAAAAAAGCAAAAAGAAATTAATTTGCTCTGAAATTTTAACAAAGAAGCTTTTTCAGATTGCCATTATATGTTCTGGTGGTTCACTAAACTACTGATTTTGTTATACAAACCTTTTCCTATGTGATGAAATTTGGACAGACAGAAATAAAATTGGTTAATTTTTTACAACATGTTATATTTGAAAAAACGAGCTGGTAACCATAGCAACAACCGTGAACGAGTAATTTTTGCTATATATATATCCTTAGGTTCCTACTCCAGTAGTTCACAATACTATAAAGTTTGGAAATATCTATTCATTTCCATCATTAATGATTTATTTATCAAATATTGAAAATTCTTGTTGCTATGGTAACAAGATGATTGGTAAAACATGATTTTTGTCAAAAGATTTTAAAAGATTGTATTCCAATGTTTCTAAATATATAGGGGTTGCTTACCAAAAGTTGACTTGAAAAAGGTGTAAATTTGTGTGCAAGCAAAAGGACAAATTTTCTGATGTTTCATTAGAAATTCCTGGAAGTTAACGGGTAGCAATATTGGGATGAAATTTCATGTTCAATGTAACAACCGCGACCTGTGATCTGAACTTCCCGAAAAACCGCCCAGCTGCGAAGGAATCGAACCACACACCAGTTCGGATCTACAGGTGATGTTGCAGTGTATCTACAACGGTGTTACATGCACTACACCGTCAATATAAACGCCGACAATCTATATATTTAGACAAAAAAAATTATTTAATTATTTTTGATTAATGTGACCTCAGTTAAATATTTCAAGTAAATGTTTATAAAATTTTATATATCAACAAAAATATTTTAAACAATTTGGGAGCACGTAATTTTGAAAAGCAATTTCAACGCTTATACTTCCAAACTGAACGAAGCTAACATTGAGGATTCTATTACAGAAATGAAATCCTCTTTATGTAGGACTGGGTCAAATAAGCGATGTTGAACTCTGCCATGGCAAGGAAACCGCAGATCACAAGTCAGTACAAAACCTCGATATAATGACCATCGTTTTATTGTCACCTCGTTATACCGCCAACATCTGTAATGCCAATTCATTTTGATATATGGTGTATGTCCAATGTACCTCGATGTATCGCCACATCAATGTATAACACTGTCACACTGCCGATGGATAAAACACTGGCTGTATATTATTGAACATTAGAACGCCGTACATATACACGGTATTGGCAGACTGCACGTCACAGAGAAAAAGGCTGGGCAAATTCTTTAATTCGATGATATTAAAATGTTGTCAGTTTGGGTAACTTGCACGATGAACGACTCCCTGGGGCATTATCAACTTCTGGAGATTAGTAGAAGCTTTCAACAGCATTCGGTTTACACGTGCCAGTATTTACCTAGCTTAACACGGTCCCCAAACACCGCCCACAAGCCTTCCTCCTCCCTGCCTACACCTACAGCCCAGGCTAGGGCCGTATCTGTGTGAAGAACCCGGATGTAATTTGCATTGCTGTCTAGGAGATGAAGGCTCCTGTTGCCGCCGTCGGCTACCACAAGGTTTCCTGCACAATCGTATGAGACATCCCAAGGGTTTATAGTGTAGATATCCAGGTCTGCCTTTGTGTTCGAATCGTCCATACCGGTAGAGCACCTGGAAATCATCATTTAGGACTATAACAAGGGGCCTGTCGTGGCCACCGTCACGTGATCGATCTTTATCAACCACAGCGATGTTCTTGGTGACGGGACATTGTGAGATCTTTTGTGGCGAACAGATCTTGGGTTTTGAAAACAGTGATGATTTTGTCTTTTACAGTGTATTTTGTTATTTTATGTTTCGATCCGACAATGACACCGTCTTTCTCGGTAATACACAAAGCAATCGGCTCGTTTGCCGTCTTGAATCTGCGTGCTAGTGTAATTGAAGTCAGCTCCAGAACGGCGTTATCTTGGTCAGAACATATCCAGAGGTTGTTTGTAGTCGGAGATATACAGATGTTTGTCACCATGACTGGAACCTGAATGTTCTGTTTTACTTCCCCATGACTACTCAGTTGCGTCAAGGTGTCGCTTTTCCAGTAACATGTCCACGCGTCGCCATCTTTGGTCGGACAAACAGATGATATATTCACATGCGATCGCAGTTCTGGCAGAACGTTAGTCTGGGTAGAGTCGTCATATGACAGCGGTGGTTGCGGTGGGCAAGGAGCACACAGTTCATGGTAAGGTGGTGCCGAACCTGTTTCCGGTAGAGAGGCATGCGGTAAGGGTGTGTCTTGTGACAGGGAAGGACAATATGGAACAAAGTCGGTCTCTGACAAGGTATTATAAGGAGAAGTTGTACTGGCCGACCAAGGAAGGACGGTATTTTGACCAGCAGCCTTGCTTTCTTCTGACCACGACCTCGGCTGAATCAAAGTCACTTTACCAAACATCTGCTCCATGTTTCGATCAACGGGTGCGAATCTAACAGTGCCAAAGATCGGCTTCCTTGACGACGCGGAGTTCCTTTGGAGTCCGCTGTTGACAATATCAAACACCTGGATATCATTTTCGGTTTGAAGGGATTCCTTGCAGTTTTGTATTTTCGCTTTCAATTCACAAAGTTTCCACTCCAGCTCTGTCCTGAAATCATGACGAAGTTTGCAGTTTTTGTCTTCTAATAGTTTCATCTGGAATAGTGTTTCAGAAAGGAAAACATCCACATCCTCTTTTAGCTTTTGTCCCTTTCGTCCTAACTCTTCCGAAACTCGCTCAAAACGCGCCGACTCCTCTTGAGGACTTTCCTGGGTAGATTTGAGTTCTTGTTGAATTTGAATAAGTTTGTTTTCTTCGATGTCCTAGATGAAAGCTTCAATCTTCATTTTGTTTATCGGTGTAGTTTCACTGAGTTGGACGTTGTCATGGTTTTTGTGAGAACAAAAGACACATTGAGAACAAACCAAGAGAGAACATGTTTTTACAAAACCAAGTCAACTTTTCATCCTTGTGATGACCACAAAGTGTTGGGAGGGTACACTTGATAGCTGCCATTTCAGTGAGTGCACACTTATAAAGGATCAAGGATAAGTTTTGATTGATCTTTTCAGAGCACTATCTCCCAATCTGTGAGTATACTAAATAGTTCGTATTTGCTCTCTTTCAATTGCGGATATAATCTATCTGACCGTATTATAGAGATATAAGTATTGTTTGCCAGCTAGTGAAAGCTAGTTCTTGCTTACAGCAATATATCTGGAAGAAAAATAATAATAAAAAGATTTAGAATAATTCAGCGGAATGATGTGTCTAGAAATCCCCGTTTCTTTCCCCTGAGGTAGCAAACACCGAAATCGACGAAAATTATACGGCACATTAATTCTGATTGAATTCGCCAAAAATTGTTATGATGCAGAATATTGATTTTCGAAGACAAGTGATAATTTCAGCTAAACTTTGAAATGTATCTGAAAAAGTTGTTACATCTAGCATTCATTGAAATCGTTTAGCCCAAAAGTTGGATTAAAGAGTCAAAATCACTATTCTTGGGGCCGAGATAACTTAGACAGTACAACCTTTACAAAGTTCAAGTTCACGATTTATCTCACTAAAAGTGTCAATTTATATACAAGTATTCACAAAAAATATCACATTATAAAACTGCATTTGATCCCAACAAGTAAATCATATTGATACTCTGTCAATATTGACTTCTGTCCAAATTCACCAACACAATGAGATAAATATGTTAGAGAGAAACTAGTTTCATCAAATATATGAACATAATACTTCAACCACATATATTTTTCACAATTAAATTCTACAAAGAAAATAAGCAAAATGTACCGTTCACATATTTTACTACAATCGACATCGATGGAGTTGGCATATATTTTCTGAGATCTGACTTAATAGAAATATTAAAACAGATGTTGATTTATAATAAATAAATTTCAACAAAATTTTATCCTTAACTATTAAACTGAGATATCAATTTGCCAGAAACTACTTATATCATATTTGTAATAATGATTTAGATTTACATTTCAGAAAAAAAATAAATAAATAAATAAAAATGTTTACCTGCTTGTCGTCGTGTTTGGAGCGACAGAAGCCTCGTCGTCCTAACAAACACTGAAACGTTTCGTTTTATAGAGCTACAAAGATATACAAGTGTTGTGTAATTTACACTATGACGAATATTTAGATGATGGTGACATGATGATAACAGGTGTGATGATCACAATATTAACATAGGATATCTCACCTGCAGGACCGTTATCTTGAATATACTCGTAATTATGACAAATCTGTTAAGTCTGAGTACACGAAACAACACCGCTAGTTAGAACTTTTAAACCTTTATTACGGATTTAAAATATCTGTGATTTTACTTCACATTTCAATTCATCCGGACATAATTTCCCTAATGAATTCTGTACTTCTTATTTATACGTCTTTTGTTTGGTTTTCCTTACATTGTGTTATAATGTATCAATCAGGTACGGTGATCGGCTCCGACAAGAATTTCAGACTGGAAATATTCGGGAATTTCCGTCGTAATCTAAATTTAGATATCGCTTTATGATTGGTCACCGATTACTTAAAATATATGGCGAAAACACTCGAGCTTTACTCCGATGGGAAATTATTCAATGTGTTGTGATTGAATTTTTTCAATAGTTGTTTATGTTATTGCAGAACCGGGACCGGAATAAAGTCACAACGCATGCGCATGATCATAGCACAGCAGTTGGTCTATATTTACTAATATGTATTCTTTAAATATTCATCGAATGATATTTCCTTGTCTCTCAAAACACTGCATATGGTTTAAGAAGCCAGATTATAAAAGTCTGAGAGACACGTGGTACAAATCCTTAAAGTTCTGCGTGTTTATAGTCGATTTATCAAAACGCTGTTCGTTTACTTTAGATGTTTGCATAGGTACAAGTGCGACGACCAACAGACCAGTCTATAATATGGAAGGGTCCTTTATGGATAAAATACTTTTGTGATCTGTTTTCCTTGTGATCGCCTTGGTTTCTAATGTTACTTTTTATTTTGTCTTCTGTGTCTCTGCAGTTGTCTTTCTTTCTTGTCGTCTTCCCGGTTCCTACTGTTTGTCCTTCCCCTTTGTCGCCTCCTCGGTTCCTGCTGTTTGTCCTTCCTCTTTGTCACCTCTTCGGTTCCTGCTGTTTGTCCTTCCAATTTGTCGTCTCCCCGGTTTCTGCTGTTTGTCCTTCCAATTTGTCGTCTTCCCGGTTCCTGCTGTTTGTCCTTCCTCTTTGTCGTCTCCACGGTTCCTGCTGTTTGTCACTCCACTTTGTCGCCTCCTCGGTTCCTGCTGTTTGTCCTTCCACTTTGTCGCCTCCCCGGTTCCTGCTGTTTGTACCTCCTTTTTGTCACCTCGTCGGTTCCTGCTGTTTGTACCTCCTCTTTGTCACCTCTTCGGTTCCTGTTGTTTGTCCTTCCTCCTTGTCACTTCTTCGGTCCCCGTGTTTGTCCTTCATCTTTGTCGTCTCCTCGGTTCCTGCTGTTTGTACCTCCTCTTTGTCACCTCTTCGGTGCCTGCTGTTTGTCCTTCCTCTTTGTCGTCTCCCCGGTTTCTGCTGTTTGTCCTTCCTCTTTGTCGTCTCCCCGGTTTCTGCTGTTTGTCCTTCCTCTTTGTCGTCTCCCCGGTTCCTGCTGTTTGTCCTTCCTCTTTATGGCCTCCTCGGTTCCTGCTGTTTGTCCTTTCTCTTTGTCGTTTCCTCGGTTTCTGCTGTTTGTCCCTCCACTTTGTTATCTCCTCGGTTCCTGCTGTTTTTAATGTACAGGTATCTTGTTTATTCTTAATTTCTCCTTTGATATTGTCTCACTTTTTTGCCTTCATGTGAGTGTTCGATATTTTGTGATAGACTTTGGGTGATGTCCCTTTGCCGGGACACACCACACGCTTACTACATCCTGTTGAACGCAATCATTTCGCAGATATTGGGAGAACGTTCTTAAATAATCCTGGCAGTCGATTGGACTCAATATAAAAATCCGAACGATGAAACATGTTGAAATTAAATTGTCGTTAGTTCGGCACCCCGTCATCTCCCTCCCTCCGCCTCTTTGTAAATGAACATTCACTTTACGATAATTAGTATTGGGACGCATGTTTCAATTTGGAAGGAGAAATTCTGTACTCTTCAAAACTCTACAAAATTATATCGATTTATTGTGTCAATATTTACGAGACTAGAATTGAAACGCTCTTTACAAAGTTATCATGGTATGTTGCTTTACCGTTGAAAATGAAATGAAAATAATCAGGTAATTTGTTTGAGCTTTTGATAAGTTCGATGACAGGGGAAAACTTGTTTTTGTCAACCTTTGAACGAAAGCAATTTGCTGAACATTTGATTTGTGCGTCAGTCGTAGCACGTTGCTACTTATGTAAAACAAATAAACAGCAAAAGCTACATGTATTTAAATTCAATTAAAATTTAAAAAGAAATGAACAGACGTGTTTGGTAATAGCACTTAAAAACATTCACATATGTATTAATCATTAAGAATGCGAAAATATATAAAAATCTGTTTAGTTTAACAATATTTAATTCAATATTAAAATTATAATAAATACATATACAAATGTACTACGTATGGTATGGGGAAAGAAACGAAGAGCTTATATTAAAAAGATATAATATATATATATATATGAATTTGAAAATGTCTTTTATTCAGAATGCGGAATTCTCTGTATTTGACCAAGACTGACACGGCGAGTTTCTTTGTTACAGTAGACAACAGCAGCCGTATCCTTCCGAAACATACTGTTTACATTTTCTTTTCAGACAATTTCTGATTTTTTTTTTGTTTTTTTGTTTTTTGTTTTTTTTGTATATTTTTGCTTCGATTCTTTTTGCAAATATATACTTTATTTGATCAATCTTAGCGTTATTTGGCAGATATTTGCACAATTCAGAATCCATCTACTAAAAAGCGACCTTTACATATTCGTTTACCAACGCTAAACTGCGTTATTTTAATGATGTCACTGCGGGTGAAGTTCTTTTACAAGCAATTTTTGTTTTGGGTATTGAAAATTAAAACAGATCCCGGTACAATATATGATTACATATAAGCAGTGTGTATTGTAACAGTATCTTGTCTAGATTTGGTCCACAATGAAAGCATCAACTATAAAAAAAAATTAAAATTGGGAATTTTATAGCTGAATGTGTACCATTTGTGAATCTCTGTTCGTGTTTGAGTAATTGATTAGCGCGTGCAAGTACATGTGACACGAAGATACCGATTCCTTGGAGGGCGTGGAATAATCTTCTCACATAAAATTCAAATAAAACAACACAGATACGTGAATTCCATGTGATTTTTCAAGTAGTTCGTTTGATATGTCTGAAATATTAGCTTTAACTCCGGCGTACAACAAAAATTAAAACTCGGTTAAATTCTAAAATGGCGTCGATTTCATTTCAACACGATTTTATTATTCAGGAAATAAAGCTGTAAGAATTTGATGTTAACGGGGTTTACCATTTCTGAAATTTCGGACAAAAATTCAAAATTCACCGAAATATTTACGAAAAGTGAAAAAAAAACAATGCAACCCTAAAAATGTGGGGTTTTTTTCAAGCTAGGGTCGTCTCCAACACATCGCACGACAATGTTTTCTCGGCAGATTTTATTGAACTGAAACCGATGTAGTGATCATTATATAGAATTACGTTTATTTATTTATTTTTATTTATTTATTTTTATCTATTTATTCATCATTAATTAATAACATTTCATTTTTGTCTCGGATGCGATTGGTTCCAGAGGAATTTACAGTTAATATATTAATTTGATTGATTTCCATTTTACAATTTTAATATGATTTTTTTACACTGATTCTAAATCATCATTAGCAAATGTCACACGTTAAAACATGCATTCCTGCCGAGCCGGAATTATATAGATATTTTTTTAAAAAATTAAAAAAATGTAATGGAAAACTTTGTCGCGAGCCAACGATTGAAGAGCATGTCCATGCTATGCTTCACATACCTGGAATTAGTGTTTTTGTTTGTTTGCTTGCTTGCTTGTTTTGAGCTATATTACACAGAAAATGATCTTGTCTTAATCTCTGACAACACATGACTTAACCCTACACACCATAAACGTTAGCAATTAAACTTGGCACAAGGCGAGTTTAAGATATACTTCTCGCTTCAGCGAGATTGCATGTTCGTTTTTTTATGTGAAGATTACAGCTCTTATATTATAGAATATACGCACTATGAAAACGTCGTCCAATCCTTAAAAAGGCCTGACCACTTGTCGATGTAGAATCCGATCAGTCACATGATCTGATATGTAAATGTGAATGCCATTAATCAACAAGGCAGTAATAAACTGTTTGGTATATTTGCAACACTGGTATGGGCCTAGCATAGATCCCTGTGGAATACCTCAACACCTTATTTACCTCCAAATTTGGTCCTATCAGTATTAATATAGTGCCGTCTGTCGATCAAGCAGTTCTATATACAGCATAGATTATAACAATCTTGACGTTTGAAAAGTAGGTCATTGTCAATGACGTCAACGACAAGTCAAATAGGACACGAGCTGGCCAGAACATGTCGACGTGTCCAGGACTAGCTTCTCCAACGTTGCAACCGGTACAGGGGAGATTGTATCAATAGAGTAGAGTATCATTTCAAGTCGTATGGTTTTTGGTTGCCATAGAAACCGTCGATATGGAGAGAAAGCACTTGGAATCCATTTTCTAGAGATCTTTGATAAGACTCATATTTGATATCGGCGGGTTATTCAATTAGCCCTCTCTCTCTTGTCCGAACAATACTTGAAGTATTTCCTAGCCACCTTGAAGTGGTTCTTAGTTCTAAACAAAACATTGCGACTACTTTTCCTGTGACTGTACACAAAGGTGTCATCCCAATCATAGGGATATATCTCCAATGTAGACAATTAGGATAAAAGAAAAAGGCTTTAATTTTCAAATTTAGAGAAGAAGAGCTCCCACTCCAAAACCTTTCTTTTGACGCTTACAGGACTTAATATTATGCTGTTTTGTTTTGGTGGCTTTGTCGCCCCACGGAAAGCCAAGGTTATTTTGAGGCGGGGATACTTGTAAAAACTGGTTGCTACTTCATTGAACAACACACGGGAGGCCCGCCGCATGCCATCCAGAACAGTTAGTGTAAAGCGTCTTGCCCATGGACACAACTTAATCAACATACACCAAAATTTCTTGTCTAGTCACAAGGAACACGCATGTCGAATATGGAAGCACACCTTCTATGATGCTATAGTTATGGCCAATGTTATTCAGTTTTCAAATGTAGGTTAAAGGTCACGGTCAAGGTCACATGATCAAAACCCTTTGGTCTTCTCACAAGAAAGACACATGCCAAATATGAAAACCGCAAATGTACCTCGATGCAATAGTTATGTGCATAGTTAAAGCTGAAAACAAACAGATATTTCAATACTGGGGCACAAAAATGATATAAGTGCGCTTTTTTCTCGTTATTTGGGAAGGGACTGGAGAACTAGGTGACTTCCCTCAGAGTTCAACAGATGAATCTACATTTTGTTGGAATCAAACCTGAAGCCGTGGGGAAATGCGCTGTTCTACTGTTCCGTCGATCAATTGACACTACTAATGCATAAAATTCGAAATATTTCAGATGTGTGAAGTGTTTATGTTCAACAGGTTTTGACTTTTAACATTTTTATTAAAGTTTTTTACCTTGTTTGACGTCCTCATCACACCCACGATTATTGTTTTTTTTTTCTCGCGATAACTCCACTTTTAACGAGATATAATTCCTTTCGGTAACCGAAGATATCAATTTTGAAAATAGAAACTTTAAAATGTCTCCCGAAATAAGTAAATTAACTTCGCTAGAACTGGCAAAGAAAAACAGAAAATTTGACACAAAATCTGTGACTTATTTGATCCGCGGTAGAGGTTGAAAGGAATTATCGAAGTTTCGTGTACGTTTTTAATTAAATTTTACATATAAACTTTGTTTTAATGATTTTAAATCGAAGAAAGACCTTGAATTTTTAATTACACTCCGCGTCGAACCTGGTGTGTTTATCAAATCAATTGTAGATAAAAAGAAGAAAAAAACCAACAAAAAATTAAAAAAAATTAATTAGTTGTATGAGCGCAAACGCCCATGAGTCGGCATTTATTTGTAAAAATCGTGTTCCAGACATAATATGTACACAGTAATTACCACGGTGTTCCAAATTAAGTGAGAATAAACCCAGTAAGAATGCGACTAATCTTAGTTCGCCTTCAGTAAAAGGACGAGATTCCAAGCGATTTTAGCGCCTTTCATTACTTAGTCTTTTTACTGTTTAATGTTCAGTTAGTTTCGTTCTTATCTGTTCTCGCATCTGCTTTTGTTCTTAATTATGTAAAATTTTAAAATTATTCTTAATAAAAAGCAATCATAAGCTTTAGAATGCCAAATCTGAGATCTGTATAATACTTTAAAGAAACAAACAAACTTTCATCGCCCCCTCCCCCTCCTTTTTTTTTTTTTTTTTTGTCTGATCAGTCCCGGAATCTGAAGAGAACAACTAAGGAACAAAAAAACTTACATATGAAATCTGAGAAAAATCCCTGCATTTCTATTAAATAATTACCAATAACAAAAACCTTTCAATGTCAAAATCCAAGATGGCCGCCTATCAGCCGTTTTGTTTTTCCGATCTGCCCCAAAATCAAACGAGCACAGCTAGGGATCAAAGATAATCTATATATGAACGAGAATGATCCATTTAATACTTCTGAAGCAATAGCGTTAACAAGAATTGTTTACGGACGGACGAACGGACAACGGACGTTGCGCGATTTGAATACACTTCATTTGATGATGGTGGACTTAGAATAAGAATTTTCAGTTCTAACTCTGTCGTTATCACATCTGTCATTATACATAGATTGCTTGATACTTGTTTTAGGAGCAAAGAAAATCCTTCTAAAACAATATTTGCTGTTTATGACGGATTTACATGTTTAAGAGTAGACAACAAAAAATAACTAAAAAAGGTTATGTAAAACCGTATATTACACATCTTTATCGGTCCCAGTAAACTTATCTTAATACCATAGTGAAATACATATACCAGTAATAAGCTGGGCATTAACCTTAGGCTTGGTGACCTTGATCTCTGACCTGACATTTGATTTTGTCAAGCTTCATGACGTCATACAAAGCTTTACCAAATTAAGTATAAGGTAGAATCATGTTGTTATTATCGAAATGATTGTCGCAGTGACCTAATTACATACAAGCAAAGCTTAAGTGGGTTTTACAGCAAATATTGAACTTGTTTGACTTTGAACGTGAGGTAGACTCAACTTTAGGCAAGGCGATGCAAAACCACAAGCGTTATCACAATGTACCTTTCCTTCAATTGAATCGGAGATATGATAACTGTACCATACAGCATTCTCAAACCAGAATCTCAAACAGTCACAAAAGGCTGTCATAGCCAATGCAAGTTTGTTACAGCGTTGATCTACCAGTGGCGTTTCATATTTCTCATGAAGTTGAGAAGTTGCGTGGCTAATTCTGAAGTGTATGTTTTCTTGTTTAGGTCAGTTTACCCTCATTGCTTTGAAAGGTATATATGCGATGGACCTTCCATTTGTTGTTCAGTGAAGTAGACACCAGTTATTATAAGGAGATCCCGCTTCAAAATGACCAACCAACAAACAAACGTTCCATATTTAAAAAAAGATACCTAAAACACGATCATTTTTACTGAAGGGCAAAGTGATCTCTTCTGTGGATATTTTTGTTTCTGTGTGTACATGAGCGAGGTGCAGTAATCACAAAAAATAACATGACTAGTTTGTATAAGTCTTAAAGATTTTTTGCATCTAACAAAACTAAAACGTGACTCTTTGGCAGCAAACCCGATCTAAAACTACCAACTCTGCTTTCACGTCGTTAGCTTTCCTTTCAAGGCATTTAAAGTTGAGAAAAAAACAAGGACAACCTAACTGTGTAAAAATGTCAGATCCTCTTTACAGTATAACAGCACAGTCTATGTTGTATTTTGTATGTATTCAAAGTGAAGTCTCGTGCCAACGAAACACCGATTGAACAAGACTATATCGACATTTATATGACCGTGGTGAAAAACAAAATGAGGCTGTAGCAAAGACGAGCTTCTGCCGAATCCGAAACGCTGGGAATGTGCGGCCATTCATCACCAAATATGTCAAATATATATATTTTTTACATTTGCTGGCCCCAACATCTCGTCTGGTCTACACCATGTACTCTTACATTTTCTGTGATTCAATAGCCACGTGTAACTGTCCTAGAAAATTAAAAATATTTTCGCGAGCGTCAGCGAAAATAAATTTTGCAGCAATTTCAAAGTATTGCGATGATGTTAACTCAGTTTTAATTCAAATAAAATTTTGAAAAAGAAAATCAGTAATATATTATAATTGTTTAATGATGTCGTCTTTAGACTTACCAGACCGTGACAAATATTGACCATGGGAGTAATAACGATAATTACAACTACATGTTAAAGTTAGACTGGATATTCCCGTCCACCTCTGAGACAAGACATCCGAGAGAAATATTTACCTCCGCCATTATTTGTTTTATATTTGATTGTTATAAAGTTAGATCTTCCCCTTTTCGTTTTTGCTCTTTTGAAAATCTAAGATGGTTGCCTGACGGCCATATTTTTTCCATCAGATTCAAAATCAAAAGGGCACAACTAGCGACAAAGAGGTACCTATAAATGAAATCGAAGAAAGATTCATCAAGAACGTGCCAAAAATAGCAGAAACAAACTTTCTTGTTAAAAATCAAAATGACGGACAATCAGCCATTTTCTTTTTCTCTTAAAATCGAAAGGGAAGGACCTTTAATAGAGACGCCCAAGTGGGATCTATTTATGATATATGAGAAAGATTCATCCAGTACTTCCCAAGAAATAGCGATATAATGTTTTCATGGTCAAAATACAAGATGGCCACCTATTAGCCATTTTGTTCTTCTGAACAATCCTTAATTCAAGAGGGGCACAATAAGGGACCGAAAGGAACCTTAATATAAAATTTCGGAAATATCCGTCAAGTACTTAAATTATGACTGTCAAAAACCAAGATGGCCGCTTGTCGGCCATCTTGTTTTTCTGATTACTCTTAAAGTGGACTGTGCTCAGCTAAGAATCAAGGTGAACCTAC
Organism: Ylistrum balloti; assembly: GCF_031769215.1. Taxonomy (NCBI): domain Eukaryota; kingdom Metazoa; phylum Mollusca; class Bivalvia; order Pectinida; family Pectinidae; genus Ylistrum; species Ylistrum balloti. Next base: position 89,060 of record NW_026781962.1, read on the forward strand.
ATAGAAATTCGAGCATGAACAATCTATCACTTCTTCAGAAATAACAATTTATTACTGTCTAAATCAAAGATGGCCGCATGTTTTGTTTTCTAAGCAGCCCCGAAATATAGCCATATATGGACCAAAGGAAACCTTCATATGAAATTTGAAAATGATCCATTCTGTACTTCTCGTGATATAACGATAAAAAATGTTTTAAATCAGACAGGATGACGACGGACCAACCACAGACGAAGGGCGACTTGAACGGTCTTTTTGAAATTTGATAAATCTATGGGTCATACAACTGTAACTCTGAAATAATATGTTGACCAGAATCAAATAACTTGACCCATGTACTATATAAGTATATACTACATTTAAATTTCAGTACAGCGGTGAACATGTACAATGAATATCTGACTAACGAAATGTAGGTTTTGACCATTTTGCGGGGACTTGTATAGTGGTTTTTCATTTCAACGTCTGGATAGGTGACCACAGTATTATTTTTAAAGTGGACACTACCATCGGTACACCTGGGGAGCTCGCGAGGAGACAGGAAGCAAAGTTGATAAATAATTCAATACATGCTGAATTCTGTTTCTGTTCATTATGCTCTGTTTGATCTAAATAATATGTGTCTGAGACAGCACGATAATCATATCTATTGAAAGTGCCGTCTGTTTAAAAAAAATAGTTGTCTGAAAATGATATGTAATCATTCTGTGTACTAGTTTTAAAAGAAATATAACCACATACCTTAGCTCCAGGGATATCCACCTCGGTAACTCGTGGTTTTGAGAGATCTAGAAATACTGAAAAACGTGACACGTGCCTCCATAAAAACAACGCACATAGACAGCAACGTGATGGACTGACGACGAATACAGCATGTTTTACACGCGCAGAAACGCGCAGAAATTTACCTGGGCTGTTCAAAGAAGTGTGTAAAAACCCGT